>NC_072774.1:29244437-29544437 GCF_022539595.1 Amphiprion ocellaris
ACAAATAAAGGAGCTCTTGGTTTTTCCCGGCGTTAGTCAAAAGCTGCTGTTTCAACACAGACACATTCACATGCATCCACAAACCTCTCAGCACTCAAACACCCACAGACAGGAGGCCGGCTGGGCCGAGGCTCGGCGGCGTCCTCAGACCCACGAGTCGGGGAGTCGCTGAACTTGTTGGTCCGGTTTGAAGGCCTCCATGTGGTCCAGTAGAAGTCCATGTAGTCGGTGTTGGCTTTGAACTGCAGCGACTGGCTGCCATCAGGTGGACCGGCTCGTCCTCGTAGGGCTCCTCCTGTAGCCTTGAGGGAACCACAGGAACATTCAGTAGCTGTTGGAGTTCTTCCTGTCAGGCTCATGGTAGAACGGCTCTGAAGAATCTTGTACTTGTCTTATCTGGAACAATCTAACAGCCTAAACTGTTAACAGCAGTGTAAAGAAGCAAACACTCAGGTATAGATTAGGACTCAAACTAGATTTATTTTAGAAAACAAATCAGCTTAGAGGCATTTCTTCACACGTGGCTGAATAGGAGACCGTCCAATCAGATTTGAGGTCTTCACTCTGTAGGTTGGTTGTTTGGTGAGACTCTTGGACCTCCATCAGCTGACGTGGACATTTGATGGTCTTCCTCTCTAGTGCCAGATGATTCATCCATGAATTCAGCAGCTACAGACTGAAATGAAGCTCATGCTGCCGTGATTGAATTCCTGTTCCAGATCAAATGTTCAGAGCTCACCTTGAATGCAGCCGTCTGCTGTCTGATAGTTTTTCTCATTGTAGTCTTCAATAAAGTCTTTTTCCTCATGTCAGGATGTGGTGAGACTCTTTCTCAGTCTCTGCAGACGTCCCTCATTGTGCATCTCCAGAGAAGAAACAGAAAAACTGGTCACTGCTTCAGCATCAAACACTCTCCAGCATTGAGAGTGTTTTAGGAATTCATTCATTGTGTTGTGAACTTTGAAGGAGCAGAAACTTTACAGCTGCCAAAGATATGAGCTCCAATTCTGGATGTTTAGGAAATGAAGTTCATCAAATGAACACTTGATTATTGCTGATAACTTATTAAATTACTGAAGAAATCCAACATAAAAACCTGTAAACTCTCAGGCAGCTTTTGTTAAAGTTTGTCTATAATTCTATCATCATGTTCTGGAACCAGGACTCTGCAGAAGTTCCTTCAATCAGATACTTGTGTGTTTCTATTTAAGGCCTCAGGTTTGAACGTACAGCAGAGGATTAGAAAGGAGTGATTTTAATGTTTAAATCAGTCCAGTAAATGTTTGGCATGAAAATTATTAAAATTTTGATTTAGATAGATTTGTGTCAAATAATATTGTAGAGTCTCACTTAAATATATCCAAATGAGTTCAGTCTATTTACATTTTAAAGAATATTTGATTTCTTAATCTCAATACTGTACAGTCTGACCCTAAATATTATAATGGTGTAAATTTAAATAATAAATAATATTGTAGTGCAGAGTCAAACTTTAATGAGCTAAACTTACATAATAAATATCACTGCACAATCTTAACCTGAACATTTATATTATTGAGGTAAATTTACATAAATCTTGATATTCTAGAGTCTTAACTGGAACATTTCTAACATTAATCTTTTTGTATTGTGCTGATAAACAACAATAACCCGACTTTCAGATGATATTTATTGTCTGTGATTGTGAGACTAAATTCCTCCACATTCTGGAACTTTGGAACCTGCAGCAGCTGTAGGAATAAATAAAAACTGAATCTGTTCATGTCCACATTATGCACATTTATTTATTCTTAATATCTCAGACTGAATGGTAGCTGGCAGTAAAAACAAACTCATCTGATCATTCTGATCAATACTTCATGATCAATATCAGGACAGATGTTACAACTCCAGCTGTTGCATTAGACTGCAGTTATTCAGAGAAATTAAAACATCACATTCCTCATAAAGACTAGATGGGACTTTTATTAAATAAAGTGTTGGTGAATAAACAGTGTAAAAAGTGTGAAGCAGCTCCATTAAATCAGGAGATGTGAGACTTCCACAGCATGGATCACCATCTGCTGTGTTGATTCATAGCTGAATGTCAGAATGAACTGAGCTAGAAAAGCTGCTTTGAGCTGCAACATTACGGTCTGACAATCCACCACCATCACAGCTTTCATCTGGAAGGAATTACTTCTAAGTTCTAATTCAACTTTCAGTTGGAGCACATTGCATTCACAAAGAAAAACAGCGATACCTTCATAGCAACATTTAATAAACCGAAAGTTTACCTGTTGGCACATTGGTGGAGTTTGTTACTGAGCATCTGAACCTTAAATCCAGTGAGACGACCATCTTCAGTCCAGGCCAGTCAGAGAACTTCAAGACCTTCCATCAGCTGGACCAGATGTGGCATCATCTCCCTCTGAACATCTGGATGACAGGAGAAAAGACAGAAATCAAACACAGATCACAGAAATACAATTTATTCACTTTCATCATTTTATAAAAGTAGCATGAACTTTATTAAAACTTGACAACATCAGTAATGAAAATAAATGTTTTTATCTCGTGTTGAAGCTAAATTTAAAGTCAATTTTAATGACAGTTTATCCTGAGAGGAGTGAGAATGGAGCTTTTCTTTCCTTTTTACAATATTCCCTCAAAATATTCTGTTTAATATTGGCTTTAGAAGCATTTTTCTTTATTTATTTTTAGATACCTCAGACTGATGCACTTTGCTGGTTTGCAAATAATTTCATGTACAATGACAATAAAGATCTTCTATTATAACATATTTTGCTAAAACAAGAACTGAAACCTTCTCAACCATCTCTCAGGCTGCAAAATTCCAACTGCGACCAAGAATTATCTGATGTAGTTATTATTATAATCTTTACTGAACCAGCCCTGGAATTAATAAAAATCTGTATATGGATATGATTTTCTCTGATGGAACCACTATGGAAGCTGTAGTAATTATTAACTATCCTTTGAAGGGAAAGATTAGGTCTTCTTCAGGTGGATAAAAAAAATGCTCTCCCTTAAAAAACAAAAAAACTGCATACAATAAAGTAAATCTCTTCTGCACTGCACACATACTACACTTTTGTATAACTCTGGATGTCAGAGTAAAGGCAGACAGATCCACCGATCAGCCACAACATTCTGACCACTGACAGCTGAAGAGAACAACATCCATCATCTTGTTCTAATGCAACGTTCTGCTGGGAAACCTTGACGTTCATGTGGATGTTTGACATGTACCACCACCTAAACACTGCAGGACAAACAACCCACTCGTCTCCATGGCAACAGCAGTCCTTGATGCCAGCTGCCACCCTCAGCAGGACAAATTAAACTGCTCAGGAGTGGTCTGAGGAACACGACAGAGCTAAGCTGTTCACCTGGGTTCCACACTCCCCACATCCAGATCTGATTGAGCATCTGTGGGATGGTCCAGGATCAGCCTGGTCTAGGTAGGACCCACCCTGCAACCCACAGGATCCACAGAATCCACAGGACATCCCCAGAGGTTCTGATGAACCACTGGATCAGAGGAGTTTTAGCTGCATAAAGGGACCAACACAGTATTAGTCAGGTGGTCAGAATGTTATACTGTTATATTGTCATGCTGATTATATGATCAGTAAATGTTACCATCAATTATAACGTCCACATTGATCAGGAAAAAAACAAACTATCAGTTCATTCAGAAACTGTGGGGTTAAACCTAAAAACACAGACCTCAACAGCAGTTTGTTTCAAAGCAGAACACCAGCTGGTTTTCACTAAAGCAGCTTTCAAAGCAACAATTAAATGACAGTTTTGTTCTCATTAAGTTCAGTCAGCCAAAATAATGTACACACATCAGGAAAAGAAAAACTTTTATAAATATTTCATTTGTATAAGTACTTCTATACATATAGATACCTCTTTCTAAGTTTGATCAAATCACGATAACTCTGTGTCTTGTTGTACGATGTTTTCCCAACAGATGGCGCTACCCTCATGAATGGAGCATCAACAAGTGACGTCTACAACACAACAGAAATGTCTGGAAGCCAGTGGCCACCACTTTGAGCACCTCTTGTAATTGTAGAGGCCAAAGATAACTTTTATTAATCTCGTGATGTCTGAATAAATTTGGTATTGAAATATTTATGCAAGTTTTTCTTTTCCTGATGTGTGTAAACATTATTTTGGCTGACTCTGTATAATGGGTTTCTGACAGGTCACCAGGCAACATCTTTTTATAATAATGACAAACATACCTGCATTCTACAGGAGTGATTTTCCTCATGTGCAGGTAAAGATGTGTGAGGAGCTTAGAGATGACAGGAGCAGGAGTCATCCTCACTAATTCAGCTTCCACCTAGAAACAGAAAGACCACAAACAAACACACTGATATACTCTCAAACGTTCAACCTCACAGCCTCAAAATATCTGTTTAGGAAGTGTTGTGTTTCTAAATTCTGCTGAAAGCATTGACAGACATTCTCTTACAAGGTTGTGTAAAAAGCAGCCTGTCCTCTGAGCTACTGAGAAATTTCCTGAACAAAGTTTCTACATGTAAATCAGCTCAAAAAAAACCTCAGTCTGAGATAACAGGTATCGCAAATTATAAAGAACTTTCTTTGTTAACTCAGACTTTCTGCTTCAACCTCACATAAAAAGGGGAGTTTAACTCGTCAGGTGACTGAAAATGAACGGTTTGTGCAGTTCTAGAGCCAAAAGTAGGATGTTTCAACTCATGTTTTACTACAAATACATACAGTAATAAATAAATACAATGGCTGGTTGTTAGTTTATTCACTATTAATGTCATTTTATATACTGGATTGAACTTGAGCAGTGGAAGAGAGAAGGAATTTAATTAAATTATGGAGATTCAGAGGTAATGTTGCGCAATGTTAAGTTAAGCGTGGTTTAATTCAAAGCAGCTGAATGTTAAACTTCAGTGCAGCTCAACGGGTTTCAGTTAACCTTAAAGTAAAATAACTTTTTTAAAAGCTAAAATACACAGCAGAGAAATACAGGTTGAGAAGGTCATTCTAATAATGAGGACAGCTGCAGCAGCAACTTACAAAGGTGTTCAACGGTAAGTTAGCCACCTGTGTTAATTAGCCCGCTAGCTAACTTAGCCGCTTAGCTAGCTAACGCGTCCGGACCAACTGCTCAAACACGACAAAACACAACTCTTCATAAGTCGCTGACTTAACGTACAACAAAACGACGCTACTGGTTATAAGTATATATCTTCTTACCGTGTTTTACTCCAAAAACAAGGTCAACAGCAGCCAGTAGTGACGTTACGAGATGTGCCGAGGCTTCGAAGCGTGTGTCGAGTAATGGAGGGGGCGTGTCCACGAAGCGCGTATCGAGGCTTGCTTCATTTAGGGGAGGAGCCAAAATGTGACGTTCGAAGCCTCGCAAGCCGGTCGTACCGCGTGACTGGTTCAGGAAGTGGTTCGCAGGTTTGACGTGCAATTTAAAATATAAAGGGCAGTGAAACGCAATGGATTCCCCGTTCACATTTGTTGGATTTTTACCTGCTGTATCTTTGCATTCAATCGGTTTGAGACTCTTTTTTTTTTTATAGAACCAGCCAGAAAGAGAAGATTCTCCCCTGTCTGGGAACACTTTGACATGATTTCTCCTAATAAAGTAGGCACATAACAAGTGAAGTGTAATATGAATAACTGTGACAACACCACATACCGCATGTTCTAATTTCTTCTTTTTCTGGTATTTTAAAAGGTGAAGTGTCTGTTGTGTTCCAAGGAGCTAAAGAAATATTGTCCAAAAAAAGAAGCCGCCTGAATCCCAGCACTGTGGAAAAATCGATATTTTTGAATAAAAACAAATAAAATGTTGTCCCTACTTTTGTTTTACAGGTTGTCACTGGTACCAGACGCACAGTCACAAAACAAGTAGCAAAAGCACAATAAATTTTATTTATTTAGCCCTTATTACAATTAAAAGTATCTAAGCACTTTACAGAAAGCCAGAATCTGACATCAATCAAGCAGTCAAGCTACAAATCTCTCCCCAATTTGTTTCCATTTCCCCCTCTGTCCCTGCTATCAGGAAAAACAGACACTATATTAAGTGTATTACTTGTTTATTGGCATTATCACTTTAGCACAATTCAAAGCTTCACATAGCAAAGCTAGTGTGTCACTATAGGTCTCTGCCTGTTTTACTTTTATTTGTCCAGTTGATGGCGCAGTAGAGCAAATGAAGCACCATGAAGCTTCGTGCCGACCATAGATATACATAGACTAGATACGCTAGCGCGCTGTGTTCTGTATTATCTATGATCTGACCAATCACTGCTCTCTGGCTCTCAGTCAGTCTGACCAATCGCTGCTCTCTGGCTCCGCCCTCTGAGAATCTTGTTGTCGTTTGGCTCCACACTTGCTGATGACCACTTCCGGTCTCAGAAAATGAAAAAACGGACATTTTTTCGTTTCTGTCTCTTACTGATTTTACGTACTTGGACCAGAAGACCATCAAAATACTGTTTCTGATTCAACTCAGTAAAAACGATTTTCTTTTATTTTCAAATGCACTTTTTATGGTCTGACCATGGTTTTGTACATAAAATATGTGTTCATAAGTATCTGGCACACAGAAATTTGATTGCACTATTGTAAATAATTTGTTTTGATGTTGATGTTGTCTGTTTGCAAATTTTGCAGTTTTGTTTATTTTCGTTTTTTTTACAGGTTACAAAATTGACCATATCTCAAAAAGCAAATTATGTACAGACTCCAAATAAATTTCCTATGGTTCCAAAGGATATTGTGCAACTTTTTTACTTTTGCAAATTTGAGGGGTACAGCTATGCAATTTCTGTATTTTGAAATATAAGTGAGAAAAACAAAAAAAAAAATTTCATTTTTTTAAGGTTTATTGCACTTTTGAGCAATTTTTTGTAGTAGTTAAGACATAAGTCAATACATATTAAAATTTGGGATATCAGGGTTATTTTGATGGAAAGCAAATAAAAATACTCCAAAAAATGGCTCTACAGCATGTAAAAATATGTCCTGGCGGACTTGCACAATGGTGGGTCTTAAAGGGTTAAATAAGATACCAAACGTAAGGCAATGCACTCCTGACCTTCAGCCTCATTCTGCAGTTATAGTGACTGCTGCTAGTGACGCATTCTCTCACCTAATTATGTGGATGTTTATTAGTCAGAATGTGTGTTGTGATTGTACTCTATGTTATTGGCAAGAATGGAATTTAATAGTAAATAAGTAATTCATTTGAATGAAACTTTACATCTTCATCTTAGTGGTTATATACATTTTTTCATTGTTTAAAGCTGCTACAGTATATTAATATTTTGAGATAATAATGGATTGATTTGCTACAGATAAGGTGAAAAGGATAATTAAAGGGAGTGATAAATCGACAGAGAATTATTACCTGACTCTGCAGTTGCCTCTGGTGCAAAAAAGATTTTAGTTTCTGTTGGTTTAATGTTTTGATTTTAGGAATTTCAGCTTGTGTTTTGGAACATTCTCACAGCATTGTTTGCAAGGGCAGCAGGAAACTGTATTCAACAGCAAAAAAGCTCTGACATAACCCACTGTACACCACCTGTCTAGCCTACAAGCAGTTAGTAAACATAGAGCATTAAGTAGCTAAAAGGGCCTAACAATTACCTCTGTGGTTGGAGGAGACCAAAATCAAAGCTAAAAAAGTGTGACTGAATTTGTCATGTGGTCAAAAAACACAACCAAAATTTCTTATAAATGCTAATATTTCTCTGTAGCAGCTGCTGGATGAGTAAAAAGGCAAATACTGGTAAATAAGTTTAACATATCAGCGTTACTGAAGCTCTATTCACTATTTTTATTGCTCCTCCAAGGAACGCAGCAGAGTTATATGACAATCGGTGAACGTTTGTCTGTCCATCTGTTATTCCATCTGTGTGCAACGTTGCTCAAAAACAGACTGATTTGGATGAAATTATCAGGGGAGGTCAGAAATGACACAAGGATCACCTCATTAGATTTTGGCAGGAATGCAGCTTATAATCTGGATCCACAGATTTGTTACAGATTTCTGTATCATTGCCAGATAGCGGCATGGCGTCACTGTAACCATGACAACAAGTGAACGCTACGTCAGCTGCCTGCTGACGATCACATGATTGTGATCCTACTATAAACCAACTGCTGTGGACTTATCGGGACTTATCGGTCGGAAATGATACAAGGAATAATTGATTAAGTTGAGGGGGTGTTTGTTTCCGACTTCCATCAATTCCCGCTGCCTGCTACATATTTAGGTCACACATTCAGTATCCGTACATAACGTACACATGCATAACACACGCCTGTGCTCAGCGTAAGGTCATTTTGTTTGTGGGTACATCTATATTAAAAGGCCACATTCTATGTTTCTGTGATTTCTGATCATCAATAACTAATAAACAAATGCTGCTTTTTTACAAAAAAACCAAACAAAAACAAAGCTGAATTTCTGACAATGCCGTATGAGGGAATGAACAGCCTTGTCAGAGTACTGAACTCTGAGTGCTTTTCTTGTGTTTGTAATGTATCAAATAACAGTGTGAGAACAGTGTCACAGTGTTAGGGGTCAGAATTACCTTCCTGAACTTGTAGCTCCTCCCAGCTTTATTAAGCTTTCATGAGTTTAAGCAGTTTTTTTTTTTTGGTTGTCTGACCTGCAACTTTAACCTCTGGACTCTCACAGCATTGTTTTTGGCCTCAGAAGGGGGCTGCTTTCAGGGAAAAAGAAGACTGAGCTGTCATTGAGAAAGCTGCACATTAATATGATCATTTCTCACATGCAGCACAACAACATTATTAATCAATGGAAATAACTGAGGTTTTATTACAAAATGATTTATTTGTTTTTACAAGTGGACGTAAAATTATTAGTGACATTCATCTACACTTTCCCTAAATTAGTCGTCAGAATGAGTGCTGGGTATAGAAACATTTACAGTACAGAAAGATAAGGGTGCATAGCAGTAGAAGTGAAATCTGGCTGTTGTATTTTTACAGTACAGTAAATTATCAACCTTCTCCAAACATTAGGCGAAGACAAAAAGGTACTTCATCATGTAAAAAATGCTTTTGACTCTTAAAAACTCTGACAACTGCATAGACCAAATGCAAGAAGTTACTGTCTTCAACCTCAAATCGACGTACAAAGGGACACCTATAACAAATACAGCAGTAACACTGTTGATAACACATTGTGAAGTACTGACTGGTTTATAATGAAACCACAGAGTAAAAGCCAGGCACAGTGCAACACTGAACAGCCTGTGCAGTAGATAGTAGACCTGCAGTTGCATCTTTGACAAGAGAAATGTATGTCTTGCTGAAAAAATGCATATTGATATGTTCAGAATCATGAGTCATGTTACACGATCAGAAAAAAATCTGTATGAAAGGAAGAAAAATAAAAGATTTACTACCACTCTGTTCAACCACACCGTATCACCTCCACTGCATTTGCATTACCTCAGTTGTAAAAATTCTTCATTTTAATAAAACACAAACAAAAATGATAGTTTGTGTTTTAAAATTACTTCTCTTACTTGTAACAACTGCCAAATTTCCCAGTTAACAGCAAAACAGCATATCTACAGTAGTTGGACACAGAAAAGTGCATCTTTATGAAAAGAATGTGCTAAACGAAACTTTGCTAGGAAGTTCAGTGTTACTAAGAAAACAACACATCTACATGTTCACAGTAATGTTCCATAGAAATACATATATCCAAAGGCAAAACCAGTCCTGAGAAAATAATCTCTACAAATCAACAATGGCCTGTCGTGCTTCAGTGCATTGTTCATCACGCAATCTCCAGTGTTTAAAACATCCTTACAATAAAAAATCAAATACATTACTTGAAAACATGGTGTCAAAAAAAAGGTAAACGACAAAACAATGTGGCCCTGCCAACAATATTATCTTCATGGAGTGAAATAAAAAAAAAAATCACAAAGCTGAAGGACAGCATACTGTACCCTTAACATAGTTCTGGTTTTGGTATATGGGTGTTTTTTTGGACGTTCGATTGGACAGTCAGACAGCACAATACCTTCACATGCAATCTGTAAGTGTATGTCACTCTTAAATCAGTTATGTCACACTACTGACAGAACATCACTGCCAGGTTCTGGTACTGTCTGACTTTATAACCATAAAAGAAGCAAGCTTTGATAAAAGCAAATCTGATATAAGCAAGGCTCTGGCTACCATGCAGTAAGTATCCATGCAGAACTCCCTTTACTCTACATAATCAGATACTAATGTATGAAATTGAAGAGGGGACAAAAAAACTCATTGTGTTCTGTCTGGACTGACCCTTCATTTGTTTACACAGACATTATCTTCACAGATTTCTCAAAGCTACTTCAGCATCCTTCAGCATCACCCCTCGTGGCCTTTTCTGTACATTTCCTTCAGGTTCAGCTGATCAGATGTGATAGATTGCATTGTTTTTCGGCCCCTCTGTCACTTTACTTCTGCTTGTCACTCTGCTCCGGGGCTCCGAGGCTGTGTTTGGGTTGAGCGCTGCAGCATACATATGGTGCTCAGAGGCAGAGGTAATCATGTGGGCAACCTCTCAGCTTCATCTAGAGGGTGCAAAAGAATGGAAAAAAAGGATTGAGGTTAACTCATCATCTCAAGTTACAAAAGCAAATATTGTACCTCTGCAGGATGCAGGATGCATGACAAAGCAGATCTCATGAAAAAATAACTCAAGCGACTGGCTGACCTGATGGAGAGCAGGAGTTGTCCTCCCCTGCTGTGGTAAACTGTAGATCAGAGCCCAAAGCAGCTATGGAACTCCTGGGACGGATACAACGGTCACCTGAGTAACTCCTGCGGAGTAACGCCTAAAACCAGACATGTCACACCAGTAAGAGTCAACTATCTCTATGAAGCTGATAGTAAAGGTGTAGTAAAGTAGCTTTTTGCAGGTTTTTGGGGATGCACTACTATCCTAGAGTCACTACACAGGACAGTACTTCAGATTGTCACAAGCTAAACCACCATGAAGTTAAGACTTTGCAATTAGAACAGTGTGTTGCTTGTAAATTAAAAAGAACAGTAAAATATACCAACTTTCCATTAAAGAATTCATTATATTAAAAAAATGGCAAAAAATCTAACAGTTCACAACACCTTGATTTTAATATGTTACATGTAGCTGTGTATAAATTGATCTTTACAGGGAAAACAAGGTTAAATCTTGCCTTTCGTGTCATGGGGCTGGTGGGGGCGGAGGCACTGCTGTAGAGGCTGAGACTTGAGTTGGACCTGCTGACAGTCAAACCCTTAGAAGTGCTTCCTGCAGGCGACAAGTACTTCTCTTTGATCTTCAGGTTGGTCCGGCCCTTTACTGTTGGTCACACAGCAGGAGAATACCACAGAATACTGTAAAACCTGTCATACAGCCTTACTGCTAACAATGGCCAGCAAACATACAGTATATAGTATTTAGCTGACCTGCTATTTAAAGTAGTGAGCACAAGTCAGCTAAGAAAAAGTCAGCATTTAGATGGAAATGGAATCTGACGAGAGTGGTACTAAAACTTTACCAAAAACAAAACTTGCATTAAGTCGAAATGCTGAAATGTAATTTTACAGAATCATTTACTAATCCATCTCAGAAATATCAGCTAAGAAAGCACAGTCCTGTTTTCAACTTTGCAATAATGCATGTGTTTTAGCTCAATCAGTGCTTTTTGTAGCTTAAGAGCCTGAGGAATTTCCTCAAAAAAATAATTAATCCGTCTTTTTTTTTTTTTTTAAATTGCCAAAGTTGAACTCTATGTAGTATTCTTTAGACAGTGACAAAACAACAACAAAGTAACATCTGGCAGAAGCAACATCTACACTTTAGGACAGCATGGCACAAAAGCACAAACAGAATGTAAAATTCAAGTTGGATGATGTGTTGTATGTAAAATAATGTTCAAAATGTTTATCATCTGCTACAACGACATCAGTAATGTCAGTTGTAATAAATCTAATGGACTTTCATGCAGATTATGTGCAAAGAACTGTCATTCCATGCTATCAAGGCTGAAAATATTACTGTTGAAACTTGCTTCTTTTTTAAAGACAGGTGTTTGCTTGCAGGAATTAGTCTCACCTCTGCAGGGGTCATTCTTGACCAGGAACTCATCGAGAGCAGTCCATCCTCCTCCGACTCGGACCATCAATGTGCTACGCAGGATTCGAACCATCCGCAACTGTTGAGAATCTCCAAACTGCAGCAGACAGACAGTAAAGATAACACAACTTAGATCACTTAGAGCTCACAGCAACACAAGTAAATGCTTTATTATCTTCAGCCTTTTATGTACACTACCATCAAAAGGTTTGGGGTCACCCAGACAATTTCATGTTTTCCATGAAAAGTGAGACTTTTATTCATGTGCTAACAACTGCACAAGTATTTTCTAATCATCAATGAGCCTTTCAACACCATTAGCTAACACAATGCAGCATTAGAACACAGGAGTGATGGTTGCTGGAAATGTTCCTCTGTACCCCTATGGAGATATTCCATTAAAAATCTGCCATTTCCAGCTAGAATATTCATTTACCACATTAACAATGTCTAGACTGGATTTCTGATTCATTTATTGTTATCTTCACTGAAAAAAAGATGCTTTTCTTTCAAAAATAAGGACATTTTTAAGTGACCTCAAACTTTTGAACGGTAGTGTATATTCAAAACAAACTAAAAATATAGACCATTTATTTCATGTGTAATAGTAGATTCATGTATTTAAAAGTGCTTATTAAAAGCTGCTTCACATGAAAATGACTCACTCTGTATCTGTTGGCACTTATTTGCTCCACTTGGAACCTCTTGGGACAGTTGCACTGCGATACCTGTCGACTCACCTAAGGAGGGCAATATAATGTCATAGTGTGAATGTAAACGTCACAGTAAATACACCACGCACCATTTCTTTTGCACAAGCTGCTCGTACCTCTTCATTGATCTGATCTGCATCCAGTGTTTTCCTGTAGGGATCTCTGCTGGGATGGAGGGCGCTCACAAATTCATAGTAGTCAATGAAGCCGTCGCTGTTCAGGTCGAAGATGTTTGCCACAGCGTTCATCTCCAGAGAGTTGGTTGGAAATTCTACAATTTACAGCCAAGGACATTTCAAACTTTAACCTGAAGATGCTGCTTACTTGAAAAAGCAAACTTGGGGAGCAATACTGTCATGAACACCAGCTTTTCAAACATTTACTGATAGAACTGGAATCCTTGTTGGTGATAATGTGAGAATTAATAGCTTCAGCATGCTAGTTACATATAAACCAACATGAGTGATGCATAGATGTCAGTACTAAACTGATTATTGGCAAAAGGTTCTTACTAGAGGCGAGGACATAATCGATGAACTCTTTCTGGCTGATCCGTCCATCCTGGTCCCGGTCGATGCTGCGGAATACGTCCAAGATCCGAGACTTCAAATGACTAATCCACTGTATGTACCGCTTTCGCCAAATGTTGAAGTCGAAGTTTGCAAATTCTTCCATCTGCATAGAAAAACAAAACTTCTGTCAGTTATGATGTTGAATTCAGTTTTGTAGCTCATTTATAATCACCATGCTGCTTTTTTTTCCACTTATTACAGCAACACAACCTGCTGACATGTTTGTTGACAATAACCTCTTTGAGCATTTGCAGATGTTGTTCCAAGCGGTTTTGTCTCGCCGTCGCCAGGAGCCAAAGTTTCTGCCACTGACTGACCAGCTGACTGAGCTGTGGGGTCTGGGGGTCGAGGTGCTCCAGGGGAAGCGGCACAGCGGGCTGCAGCTTCAGAGTGCTCCTCCTCTCTGGATGGACAAACAGTAAAATGGGAGTCAGTGCTGATCTACAAGCAGCCTTTGACTTCTGTGTACGTACTAACAGAATATAAACAACACTGCTTACTCGTTAGCGGCCGTTTCCTGGGGGAAACTTGCTGCTTCGAAATGCTCTTGTGTTTGCAGGTTTTTGTGGCATGTTCAACCTCTGCAAACTTTTTATTCAACTCGTCCATGAAGACCTGCAAAAAGGAGCAGATAACTATGATTACATATAGAAATGACACTGTAATGCTCAAATGTGGCAGACAAAGAGAAAAATCGTACGCTGTGCTGCTCGATAAGTTCTTGGTGTTGCTCCGTGGTGTCAGGCAGGGGCTCTTGGTCTCGGAAGTTGAGGGCTTCCTCTGCTGAGGAGATCCAGTCCAGCAGTCTCTGGACTTCCTCTCTCTCTGCCTCTATTGCTGCCAAGCTGGCCTGGATCTTCTGGCCCTGCTGCTGGGCCCAGGTCTGAACCTGACTCACAGGGAACAGGGAAGAGGAGGAAGTTGGTCACATCTCTCAGTGCTGACACTGGGACATTTCAATTTGTCACTGATTATTATTTTGTCATGAAATCACTCACCTCCTCATAGCGGGTCTTAGTGACACTGATCCAAGATTTGAGGGTGATTATAGAGTCTGGGTGACAGGAGCCCAGGATCTCCTCACCCAGACACTGGATGCTCTCTAAGTCCACTGCCTGAGCCTGCAAGGCACCTAGTGACTCCTAGAGGGGCGAAAAATAATCTATTGAGTGTTTCATTCAGTAAGACAAGCTTTTATCTAAAAATGACTTGAATACACATGCTTTTTAATTCACAACATACACCTACTAGTTATTTTTTCCTATAATATGTGAGATCTGTACAGACAACAATAGAGTTACTTGATAGTTAAACTACTCAGCTTTGGGTTCCAGCATTTCCTTGTTTAACTGTCCTTCGGTCAAATGCTAAATCCTTATCAGCACTAACTTGTTCTGTTGGGGACCCTGACCTCTGACCTCCTTTGAAGAAGGTAAGATGGGGAAAAAAAAAATCTTCCTATGGGGAGCGAAAAGGTATCATGTTATACTGACCTCGTGTTGTTTGCGGAAGGTAAGCAGACCTTCCTCCTCTTCTGGTATGACCCCATATTTAAGTATTCTCTCTGCCTCAGTGAGTCGCTCCATAAAAGTGTGCACAAGCCCATCAAACTTCTCAGCCTAGCAACAAAAAAGACAAAGATACAGATAATTATTGGAGTTACTCCCTTTACATATCATTACAGAGTTTTCCTCAAGGCCACAGCTTCCTGGAACCTGAATTTCAAAGACACTTTTCCCACTGTCATCACTGGATGGTTAGACATTTCATGCTGACAAGAAAAAGAATACTACTTGTCATTTCTTTGTCAAATTTAAAGCCGGGGGGATAAGAAATATTGACTGATTCCATCCATTCATTAGCTACTAATAGCTAGCTACTCTGTCCTATAGATGGTGATGGGGAAGTGGAACCTATCTCAGCTGACCTCGGGCACACTCCATTTCCTGGGCTAACACAAAGAGACAAACAACCACTTATGCCTGTCAGGATTTATTTTTTTAACGGATCTGCTAGCTTAACACTGAAATTGATACCATAAGTAGTATAATACTGATACTAATATCATTTATTGCGTAATTAATGTATGACATACGTATGATCAATGTATGTATGGAGAGCATCAGTCCCAGTCTCTGAAGGACTGAATGCATGAGGGACACAACCAGGGACAGGTCAAGCTGAATAGTTTTCACACACACTCACACACCAAAAAGATAGGGAAATTTGGCTTTGCTTCACAGTATATTCCTGTTTCCTTATAAGGTAACAACTAATTGCACTGAAACTGCTAACTCAAGGCTGTTTAAGGGTGGAAACCATAATAATCCTCCCT
Organism: Amphiprion ocellaris; assembly: GCF_022539595.1. Lineage (NCBI taxonomy): Eukaryota > Metazoa > Chordata > Actinopteri > Pomacentridae > Amphiprion > Amphiprion ocellaris. Next base: position 29,260,227 of record NC_072774.1, read on the forward strand.
ATGGGACACCTGCATCCTCCATGAGATACCACCAGCAGCTGCACCACATCACACAGAGCAGGAAGAGGTTTCTAGGAGGGTTCTTTTCACGTGGTGCGTTTCATGGAGACTGGATGGATTGTGTGCCAACAGATATGGACATATCTGTTCACCAACTAAAAGGAGAACTAAGTCTAAACCATGGTTTATCCCCACCTTTAGCCAATCACATTTCAATATTTGAATTATGTGTTTATGTTCTGTAACCAGTCACATTTCACGATAATGCATAAGATGTTCTGTTCATATCAAACTTTATCCTTTTCTGGGAGGCCGTTCCAAACAGAAAGGGTCCTTGTACAAGATTTTTTGAGATGCTGATATTAGAAAATAAACAGCTTCATTGGAGAGAAGCAGGTTTTCTTCTATCTCAAACAACAAACACGCAATCTCACGTCCACATTCATAACTGTTTAGAACCAACAGTCCATCTACAATCATTGCCACTGAACTGCGGGAGGAAACTCAGCACCTCCAGAAAACCCACCCACTCACAGAAATAACATGCAAACTCCACAAACAAAGGCAACCAGCAGGTTTAAACTCAGAATCCTCCTGCTGTGATGTGACAGTGCTAACTCCTGCACCAATGTGCGTCTCAGAAAACTGACCATTTAAAAGCTCATAAAAAATTTAAGTTTCAACCCATGCATCATCACAGCTATTGCACACTTGGGAGAGATGAGGTCCTTCCCTATTTGTGAGCAGTACCTGCTGAAGGGCAGCCTCCAGCCTGTCCTGCTTGCTGACTGACAGCTTGCACACAGCCTCCCAGCGGCCCTCCAGCTCATCCATCTGCTCCTGCAGCCAGTGAGCGTCAGCCGTGCTGCTCCTGGTCAGATCCCTCACAGAGCGCTTCAGGGTCCTAATGCATCCTGCCCGCTTTCCCAACTCCTTCTGGAAGGCCTGAGAGGAAGGAAAATAATCCTTAGAAACTGCAATACAATTTCCCTAAAGGATTACGAAGAAACTGCTACACAGATATGGAATGTCAATGTGTAGCACCTAACTTATTTATAATATTACTGTAAGAAAATGGGACCAATACTGAGATGGATCCATTATGTGAACGAGATCACCAATTATTTCAAGTCATACTAAAATTCTAAACAATTAAGCCTGAATCCTTTTTCTCTATTGTTATTAGAAGCTGCATAAAATCCTGGATTTATTCCAACTTTGTAGTAACTTATTTGCGCGACCTTTAGCAGAGCACATTCATTTGGTTGACAGCTATACCTTGTGCTTGTCTATGAGATTGTTGACTATGTCTTTGTCTCCACCGACAGGAACATCTTCAGCTAGCTGGGGCTCTGCTCGATACAGCCAATCATTCAGCGCCTGCAAAGCATCAGTGAACCTTCCAGAGAACAGCAGCGCTTCCTCCAGCTTATGTTGTCTGACAGAAAAAAAAACACATACAACAGTAGGTATTGTTTTAACTTGACAATAGAGAAATATGAGAGTTTGGCTTGTTAGTTGGTAGAAATTCAGGCGTGTGTGGTCCCATTTGAATAGTTCTGTACCTCTCCATAGACTTGCCGCTGATGGTGTCCCATGTGTCTTTGAGTTCGGCCATTAGGTTCTCCACATGTTGCCTATCATGGCTGGTCTGAGCTCTCTCGTGGAGGCTGCGGCCGCTCTTTAGAGTGGCCTCATACATGGGCCTTTTTGATCTCAGCAGTTTCTGAAACTCCTAATTACAAGAGTGATCAGTAAATAAATGATATATTAACGAACAATAAAGGTACTCATGGCATGTTGCATTTATAGTTGTATTCATTGTAAAGCCAACTGCACCTTCTGTTCTGTCAGTTGTTGCTTAATCTCTTCATGGGACACTGCAATCTCCTTGTGTGTGTCTAATGTCTGTTCCACTTCAGTCATCCAGTCCACTAAGAGGCGCCAAGATTCATTAAACTGAAATATGACAAATAAACATAGATTCAATACAAAGCTTCTCCTGAGTAGCACATCTTCAGAATATCTAAAGTTTATACCGAAGGTGAATTATTCTAGTACCTGTTTAGCATTCTTTTTAACATCCTCCAGCATCCTGCCTCTTTCTGCAGTTCTCTGCTGCAGTTTTTTATATCGATCCTGAACGGTCATGATCAAGTTATGAATGACATCACAGTCTTCCTTCCTGCTCAGCTCTGTTAGTCTGCAGCCTGCGTTCTCCACTGTGGCCTTCTTCTCACCATAAGTGTTCACCTCATTCACCAGTGTCTGCAAGTAAAAGCATTTCATTAGCCATGAACAGATACTAAATGTGGAACTGAAGCAGACATAGCAACAGCAGGTATATGAAAAACTCACTCTGTGATCTTGCAGTTGTGTACAAACTGAGTCTAGAACAAAGCTGGGAGCAGGAAGAAACCCGATAGACTCTTCACACTTGCTCATCTTAGTGAGAATATCCTGGACGCTACTGTGGAACTCCTTGGCCAGACTCAGTCCCTCAGTAAGCTTAGCCTGCAGGAACAATATTACATACAGATGTACTGTAATCATTCACTTCACAAACAAGCTGGTACTGAAAAGAAGGTTGGCTTAGATAGCATGATGAATATGTTAAGTTACATTACCTTTCGCTCTTGGACTTTGCTGTACACAGATGCCCATTTCTGCTCAAGAATAGATAAGCTGTGCTCAGTGCTCGATCCTCGGACAACGTTGCTGCCCTCCAGCATCCTGTAAATGGCATTCTTCACATCTGTGTAGGCATGAAGCTTTGACTCCATCTCATTGCACAACTCCTGTTGTGGGTTTGAAAAGAACAGAAAATTCATATTAATGATTTTTTTTTTAACTTAATAGCAAATGCTAGTTTAATTCATATTTAATATATATTAACAATATTTTTTTCTCTGTTAAAATTAAGTAAAAATAAGCCACACCAGGTGTGCATGAAGCCTTTCATTTGCAGAATCTGGCATGCCCCACATGGTTTTGGAGGAGGACAGTCTCAGGTCAGTGTTCTCCAGCCACTGTAAAAGATCCTGAATCTCCATTGTAACATCTTGTACCTGTAAGAAAACAACAAATCTATTAATAAGGCCATGCAGTTGATGCAAAATCAACTATGGTAGCAGAGGTGGCAATTCACTAGTGAGTGTCTCATCACGTAATTATGTTTACACAGTTTCACTTTTGTTCTGATGATAGCTAAATTAATTACAACAAAAAGTCACATACTTAATCTCGTTTCCCCAATTAAAAAACAAAAATCTTGCTATTTAGATAGTCACCACTAGAGGGCACCATCACACAGAAACAAAACAAAACTGTTTTGGTATTTGCTGCAACCCTTTCCATGTAGAATAGTTTACTGTATATGTACTATACATTGACAGGTAACAGTTCATCCACACCACTTTATAACATTTGCTACAGCTTTATAAACATAATAGAGATTTTGTTTTTGTCCTTCACCTGACTCAGTCTGTTCTCTAATTCCAGTTGTCTACGTTCAGTCTCACAGCGGACAAACTCCCAGCTTTCATTGAGATGCTCGAGCCGAGACTGCAGACCATGTGGACTGTCTCCAGACCCAACCTCCAGCAGCCCCCTGCCTGCCTGGTTGAGGGACTCCATAGTACGAACGTGGGACATGACATCATTTCTCAACACCTTGGGGAAGGCAGAAGAAGTGGAGGTTAAGGCTTTATTATGGTATGCCAAAATGATTCTGGCATATGATTCTAGCAGTAAACAAAATATAAATTAAAAAGAAGTGCAAACAGTGGTGGAAACATTTTCAAAAGACAAAAGAAGCGGGCTAATAATTCAAAGCAAAGTCTACAGTGTTCTCTGGAGTCTATCTATGACAGCGTAGCCCCACTGACTGGCTTGTTTTCAAATGTTAATCACTCTGTATATAAATGTAATCAGGCCACCGCCAACCTTGTGTTTGGCCAGCTCTATTTCGCAGGCCTGCAGGTCAATGCTGATTGGCTGGCCGCCCTGCAGTTGTTCAGCGGTCCGGGAAAGCCATGTGTGCAGCTCATCCAGTGTATTTTGGAACTGACCCAGACCCAACAGAGCACACTCCAACTGATGCTGCAAACACAATGAGAGGACCGAATGCTTTCAGCTGATATGGATGCATTATTGAAGGCAATAACTACAAACAAAAGATATATTTTTGTAATCAGGCTGTTAGGCAGTTGCTAACATTGTGGCATTGTGTATTCAGTGGAAAGTAGTGGCATACTGGTATTGATACTACATCAGTGCACCTGCTTTGATTTTCTCACCTGTCTGTTGACAGTTTCTGACTCCAGACTGTCCCAACGCTGTCTGAAGTCACACAGCGGTGATACTGAGCCTGGACGCTCTGAGCCTGGAGACAGCCGGCACACAAAGCGATGGTTCAGGCTTTCTATCTCGATCTTCTTCTGGTAAAGTTCACGCTTAAATTCCTGAAAAATGGAATAAAGAGTGAATATGTGTTGAACTCAGTATTCTATTTTTACTAGGCAAAGCTGCTCTGTTTAGTTTGCCTTAGTGCAGCCTATCAGTGTACTTTAGTGTAGGAACTCACCTTTAGATCACATAGCTGCTCTTTGACTGATTCCAGGTCAGTTCCTACCATGAACTCCTCTGTCGACCTCAACTCAGCTGACTTCAACCACTCAAACAGACCCTATTAGTAAAGCAGGACAAAAGTATGCAAAGGAATAGGGGTATACAGAGCTGATGTATTTCATGTTCATGATACAGTCTCACATTGTTACACTATCTGACTCATTTGCATTTTATAAGAGGACCACACAATCTGCATTTCAATGATACAATAGGAGAAGCTACAGGGAATCTGAACTTTGTTAGTGCAACAGAATAAAAGACTCGTCGTGTTTTTGGCAGGATGCCATAACGCTGCTAGAGTCAGGCAGTTGTAGCCAAAGTGTCAACTGCGCTATGGCTAAGACACTGACAATGGAGTGGTCTGTTAGTATACAGGTATGGATGTACATATGACATATATATTAAAGTATGTATTGCATTTCAACACATACCTGCATGGTGTCTTGATAATGAAGTGCCATCTGCAAGGACTCCTCCAGCTTTTTGTGACATTCGTTCCACAGTTTGCTCAAGTTGTTCCACGTGCAATAGAGCTTTAAGAGAGCAAAAGTACAAGGTTTGATGTTAGTGTACAAAACGTAAGTCAAAAATGGACTTCTAAAAAAAAAAAAAAAAATCTTACTTCATCTAGGCACTTAGTGACATCTGGTTTGTCTGTATCCCCACATGCTGACATCAAATCCATTCCCAGAACGCCAAGGGTGTCCAGATCTCCCTGCAAACTGTCTATATCCTCCCTGAGAGTCTGTAAGTTGAAAATATGGAAATGGTTACATAGTGATTATCTATACACTTCGTTCAAAAGTTTGGGCTCACTTAGAAATGTCTTTATTTTTTAAAGCAAAGCAGTTTTTTGTTGTTTTTCTTCAATGAAGATAGCATTAAATTAATCATAAATACAGTCTAGACATTGTTAATGTGGTAAATAACTATTCTAACTGGAAACAGATGATTTTTAATGGAATATCTCCATAGGGGTACAGAGGAACATTTCCAGCAACCATCACTCCTGTGTTCTAATGCTACATTGTGTTAGCTAATGGTGTTGAAAGGCTCATTGATGAGTAGAAAACCCTTGTGCAGTTATGTTAGCACATGGATAAAAGTGGGAGTTTTCATGGAAAACATGAAATTGCCTGGGTGACCCCAAACTTTTGAACGGTAGTGTATATGTAATATATATAGCAGTACGACTTCCTTATGTCTACTTCCAGACAAACCTGCATGGTTTCAAGGCTCTGGCGGATTGTTTCAGAGTCTGTCCGACTAGCATTGAGATCCACAACTGCCTGCTGAGCGTCACTGAGAGCCGTCGAGACATCGCTGACATCACTCCAGAACTTCATGGCAAGATCCAAGAGCTTGAGTAACCAGGTTTCCCTCTCCTTGGCCTGATTGTGTGTCTCATCCCACAGCAGAGACAGGCTGGACACTCGCTCCTGAATTGCTGGGATCACAATGTATAGCAAAAATATGGCTTAGAAATAAATATGCCCTTTACCACATCGAATGGCATTGCAGCTTGTAGCTCCATGTGTCATGGGACATGTCTGAGATGATCACCTGTTCCGATGGATCCATCCCCAGCTGCCTGAGTGTTAGTCAGCAGTTCATCTGCCTGTGTTTTGACACCGGTGAGGCCCAGCTCCAGCTTGGACAACTCAGTCAGGGTTTGCTTGTTGTCCTGCAGCTGCTCCTGTATCCTTGGAGTGAGACCTTGAAGTGAGGTGGGCGTCTGTATGCGACTGCGGAGGCGATCAAGACTCTCTTTGATAAGAGTCATCCGCTCATTCAACTAGAGGATAAAGAAAACAGATGAAATTGTGTCTGTGTAGAGTGCAAACTTCTGGGTTTTTTATATTTTTATTTTTTATAAGATCCTTACCTGTGTAAATCGAGGCAAGGACTCCTCGAGTAGATTGGCAGTCTCTCTGACCCGGTCTCTGATGGCTCTGTGCTGCTCCTCGGCCTCTGTGGCCTTGCGACAGAACTGGTCCCCTTGAATGGGGTTTAGTTCTGACAAACGTTTTGCCAGAGAGCATAAGCGTGCAATCAGTGGTTTGTGTTCTGCTATGGACTCCCTCAGACCCTTAGCAAGGACAGAGAGAGAGACAAAAAACTTTTGTAGTTAGCAGAAAGAACCTGATTTGAGTTTAATACCTGAAATAGACAGAGGAAGGCTGTTTCATTTTCAGCGATATACATGACAAAACACAAATGCCATTACAGTGCACTGGAAGAAGAATAGCGCTGTAATGAAGTAGATTGCATCAGTGAACTGTGCTTGAACAGATCAGGTCATTTACCCAGAGGAAAATGGCAGCGCATTGTGAAATATCAAAGGGCTTCTTTGTTAACCAGGACAAAAAGAGATGATGGAGGGAAAAAATGGCACTCTAATGTGCCCCAGCAGGATTTTCCTACCTGTAAGAGGTCCTGTTGTTCCCGAAATGCTTCATAGCTAATTGTGCTCAGGGAGAGCTGGCCAATGAGGGTTTGAGTTTCTGCAAGCCAAGGTGAAACCTCAGCAAGGCCTTCGGAGAACTGGAGAAGAAGCGACTGGGCATGTTCAAGCTGCAGGACCACGTGGGCATTTGTGGCTGAGGTGGTGTTGCATTGTTCCTGTAAGGCCTCTATTGGTGTCTACATGAAGATCATATAGAGAAGGAGACAAATTGGAACTACTTTGCGGCACAACTGTTAATTAATGTTCATTTGGACAACATCAATAAAATGATGTCATGAACTGATGTAAATAGCACACCCGAAGATCGCCAGTGTCTCCTTCATCACTGTATGTCATCAAGATTTCAGCAATCTTCACCATCTTCTCAATGTTGAACCTGTGTTGCAGAATCTCCACTGCTAAGATCTAATCAGGAGATAATATATCAAAAATACATTCACAAAGAAAACATAATTGTCATGAATTTATTCAATTAGAAATCTTTCAAATATTGTATATAACCTCATAATATTTAGGATTCAAAGTGAGTCGATATTTTATTAGATCATTTGCTATTCATATAGTATTCTGACCTTCTGCTCATAGAGTTGCTCTGCTATCAAGTCTGGCTCCAGATTAATGGTTTTCAGCTTTTCAAGACTGAGCGCTGTGTCTTTGAACCAAGCCATCTCCTTTACCACTGCCTGTTCCAGCTGCAAAACATGTATAAATACAGTTTGTTAGCATATCAACAGTAGCATTATTATTTAAACATGTCTACCAGCAGCTTAGATAAAAAAAAAAACAACTGTGCCATTATTCAAACTATTTGACATTTTGATTACACTACAAGAAAAAAGCTGCACTATATAACCATTCACTAAAGTATATAAATGAAACAGGCATATAGATATCGTTCTAGTAGCAGTAGTAGTAGCTGTAATAGAATAATAGAATAATTTAAGACAAATCATGTGTATAGTTCAGAGAACTCTAGAAATTAGTATAACTAAGTAATATATAAGTGCAACTAATTCCATTAGTGAGTTTTTTTGTCCCTGTATTGACCTCATTAAATACACCTGTGGATGCCGTGTGTTTATATTATGTAGCCTATCTGTTTAAAAATAATCTTCCAGTGTTAGAAGGACAGGCACCACATGGGATAAATATGGCAACCTAGCTAAATGAAAATGACTTTACTAACAATGTCTGATTAGATATACAGTATTTGCTGGAAAACAGTGTGAATTCACCTAAATTTGTTGGGGAAACATTATTAGCTGTCATATAACTCCCAAATCTACCTTACTAGCATCATGCTAATTTGCAACCAATTTTCCTCATGATGTCACAGGTAATTCATCAAGTTAACCTTCTTAAACTTAACTAATGAAAAGTGAAGTCATAAAAAGTTGCTCCGGTAAATTGTTCTGAGTTTATTTACAAAATTTAAGCACTAGCTGTTATGCTAACTAGCAAGCCAAGTTTTTTTTCTAAAAGTGAATTACTTCAGGTGAATAAAGTCTGCACTCTTTAAGACACTAACTTTAATTTCACAGTTTGTACTTAATTTGGTAATTTAATTTAGGTTAGCATGTCTTGGCCTTTCTAAAAATTATAATTCTCTTTTGCTCTTGTAGCAAATTAAGCACAACTGTCACTATGCTACAGAGTACCTCATGTCATGGAAAACTGGAAAAAAAAAGCCGGAAATGTGTGGAAGAGACGGATAAATTCTGTATTATTCCTGATCATAGCCCTGCCAAATGTAATGTAATGGTTCTATTGATACTACAATAGGTACTAGTCAGTCTACAACACAGATGGTCACATTGTCCATCCTTCAAACACAGAGAAACAAGGTTAAAAGGCTCACTGTGACTTCACACTTTTTAAGGATAGCAGCTGGTTACAGGTTGGATCGTAGTGCCATCTCCTAGCACTGCCTCTCCTGAAGCAACCACGTGTTTTCCTGGTGCATGTAAAGGTGCCGTACTTGCAGTGCAGTCAGGCCATACAATCAAAAAATCATGGGTTGCACATGTATGTCTGCAGAGAGGCCTCTGCAGACCCGCATGGACTTGAATGGAAGATGAAATTTAAGCCTTGCCTACCCTTGCACACATAGATTAAGAAAAGCATAAATTAGCCTTAAGTAGGTATGTAATCTATTTTTTTTCTACCTCATACCCCTGGGGGACCCCATACTATTCAAACAGTCTTTCATCTATTTGCTTGATGAAGCTATTAAGGTGTATCCACCAGGTGGAGCGTTCCTGTATACAACCTCATGTCATCTGACTGACTCATTTTAGTACCTTATTAGTATTTTAGCTGAGTGAGAACATTACCCTCTGTCTCTCAGCTGCACACAGTACTGCATCTCCAGCATGTGTCTGTGCTCCGGTGGCCCCTAAGAGCTCCCTCTCTATACGACTCAGCCACAGGTGGAGGTCCTCCTGGCTGGAGGTGCAACGACTGGAGGCCTCTAGAGCTTGCTCCAGCCTCTGCAGCACGTCCAGACTGCTCAGACTCAGCACAGAGCAACGGATACGCAGCGCGTCCACCTTCTCCTGGACCAGCTGGGCCTCCTCCTCTGGAATGAAGGACAAATCAAAATTTACAGTGTAAGACTAATAAAATGTTTTGATTTGCAGGTATTTAGGACTAAAATTGATGACATTAAAATTGTTTTTTTTCAAATGGGTAGGATTGACCAGTACTACCAGACATTTGTTGGAAAACAGTCTTCTGGATTTTTGGCATATGGACTCTGAATGTGCAATGGTACTATTGTACATTTACAGAGAAGTCTAATGTGCACATTTACACTGTTCAGTAAACAGTACCTGAAATTGCTTCCATTAGATCATGACCTGACTTCTGTATTCCCCCTAGTTCAGCAGTTTTGACTTGAATCTCTTCAACAACAGCCTTAAAGAAAAATAATTGGTCAAAATTATATTTCTCTACTCAGTCAACATTAATACTGCATTTAAATCCACATTTATTGTACATGCATTTGAACAATACGTGGTACAATACTAACCTTGGCTCGATCTGTTGCCTCTGAGAGGTGCAGCATCACTCTCTCTGCACTTCGTAGTTCAGCTAGAGTCTGTTCCACAGATATGAACCATTGCTGCAAGCTGTCTACTCCCTCCTGGAACAGCTTTGCCCTGGGCAGAATGAGTTCCAGACTTGCCCTCCTACCAAAGGTTCCACAATCAGTGAGTAAGTTTTGAGAAAGACATGCATTAGGCCACAGAAAAAGTGACAGAGGTGCTAAAGGAAGCTGACCTCTGCTCTGCCTCCAGCTGTAAGGCCTCCCACTTCTGTTTGAGGGTTGAGAGCTTGACCTTTGCCTGCTCCCCCTCCTCTCCTGGGTGGGCCTCCACCAGCCGAGGACCCTCTAACATCATGGAGTCCATACTACGTCTTCGGTCTGTGAGGAGGCGCTGCAACAGCTGTGAAGCAACAGAACATGCTCAGGTAAAGACATAAAACCAAAATAGCAGAGGTGGCACAGTATGCAAAATGTATACTTTTAATTCAAGGTTTAAACTCCAAAAAGAGGCATTTCTTGCAGCAGGAATTAATATTTATTAAAGCCCTATCGTTGTTTTTTACTTGCTTTTGTGTAGGTGTGGAGGAAGCTTGGTCTCATGTGTCAAGCTTACATTGTCAAGAACCAGGCAGGTTTCACGTCATCTAAAAAGCTCACAATGGGTGTGATTGCAGCTGAAAGGTGAGAGACTTCCCAGGTCTTTTTTCATACCCTCAGGACATGTTCACAAAGACTTACTGAAGCTCATTGTGGCTATGAGCACCACCCATTCACCACTGGATAAAGAAGAATTTATCTTATAAAAGGAAGCAGTTGAGCATTTTCCATGACCTCTGCACACCTTTCTATAGGTAATGCTTTCAGATATATTCTGTGAACTACAGAACCTCAAAGATGTTTTTTGGGAACAAGAAATGAGGTGATGTGATGGTACAGATAACAAACCTTTTGTTCTTGGAGCTGTGCTTTCACCACTTTGACCTCTGAGGACGGAGGTTTCTGACTGGCTGTGAGATCTTCTATCTCGCTGACCCATGTGAGCAAAGCTTCCAGGTTTTTGAGAAATGTTTCAGAGTCTGTAGACACATCCCTCAGTGCCAAAACAGATCTTGCTCCCTTGAGAAAGATCACATAATGCCAGGTGATGAAAGCAGGCAAATGATTTCAGGAGCAACATGGTTAACTCGCCTGCCTTAACATAAGGAGAAAAGAGGTGAGAGGAAAACATACCCCCCATCTATCCACGCTGGAATCTTGGTCTGAGCTGGAATGTCCATCACTTTGGAGCTGCAAAGTAAAGACAGTCCATATACTGTGTCAATTTATAAAATCCCCATTTAGAAACACCCGCATCATAATATAAAGATGAAGTACTGCTTTTAAAGACAGACAATAAGGTGAGAATTCAGAAGATGAAATGAAAAAATTGAAATGGAAGACATGAGATATGTCATGTTTGAAAGTTGGTGTTTTTTTTTATCAACCTCAGCAAGTTCCTCTGCGACCCCATTCAGGACTCTAACGGTTCTCGTAACTATGGGGACTCCTCCTTTATCTCCCGATGGATACTCTGTCACTTCCACAATTTCTGTTACGGTCGTCTCCGTCACCTCTGTGACCTCTGTAACCTCCCGTGATGCCACAGTCTTCCAGGACCAGGGGCTTCCTTCTCTAGAGTCTCTCCTCTGGAAGCTGGCCCTCCTCTCTGCAGAACTCCTGTCTGACTGAGCAAGAGGGGATCTAGCAAACTCTGGAGGCACTGTCCTCCTTGTTAGTGTCCCATTTCGGGATGTTTTTATTGGAGATGGGCTGCTGTGCCAGGCGTTTTCCAGAGTACTGGTACTCCTGATTGTCGAGGCAGGAGAGCTGTGGAGGGGTTTATCCGAAATAGGAGTATGAGTCCCCTGTTCCCTCTTATGATCAATTTCCTCTGTTTCTTTGTCTCTCTCCACCTCTTTTCCCTTGTCCGTATCCTCCCTGGCTTTGTCTTTGAAAGTCTCTTCTCTTTTGGCCTCTCCATGTTGCTCTGGGGGCTGCCACTCTCTTCGTCGCTGGTAGCACTCCTTTAGGAAGTCCTCATCTGACCTCACATGTTTGGACTTTTGGCCCAGGCAGCTGGGCCGGCTGATGAGGTTTCCCATAATCCTTCAGCCCAGAGGCTAGTGAGGTAACAGGTGAGGTAAGGCCCCTTGGCCATGCATGCAGAAGATCCTTCAGCTACCTAAAATAAGACAAGGGGGCTCTGGGTCATCAAGCAATGAACAATTTTGTAAATCAACAAAATTATACCTCTTTTGTTCTTCCTTTCAAAGCACAGTTTCTCTGCTTTAAAGTCACCAAGTCTTTGACACTGCCTACATCTCCAGAAAACTGCTGTTAGACAAAATGAAACTAGTCTCTCACATCCTTTATTTGCTAAATTTCTGTGCCAGCATTGCCCCTTTCTTGGCACCAAAAGCCCAGAGGGAACCGCAGCAGAGACACTTGGCCAGGATATTCCCCGTCCTTTTATCTTTCATTCGACCACATACACACATGCTCCCCTCTATCTCACATCACAAACTAAATATATTCTGGGCTTAGAAATCAATGTGACAGGCTTGTCGAGGATCCCACTGTTTAGCCTGGCATGGAAAAACCCGTGGCAACCAGCCAGCGCTTTCTGTAACTCACCCTGGACCAGTCCTGGGAAACCCGTGAAGGATCTGATCAAATATGACAGCCATAAAAAGCAGACATCGCCGCATTTCTTTAGAATGTCAACAAGAAGGGAGGCAGGAACACTGGGGTTGGGGGTGGGGTTAGGAAAACAGGCAACAATCACTAGCATACCTCATAGTATGCAGTATTAATATATTAATGCTTTTGACAAGCAACTGCTTTTCCGTAAAGGTCACACACTTGAGTAGGACACCTGTCTTTCTCTTGCTACTACATTACAACATACTACTAAATTTTTAATCCCGCATCTTATTGGACCAAAATTATTATATTCCTGAAAAAAAGCCATTGGCAGTGACAGCATCAAACTGTGTCAGCCTGTCTGTTTCCCCTCAGCCCAGTGAATTCATTGTTTTGACAGACGGGTTAGAGGTGAATGTAATTATCTTGGTCTAGAGGAGCTGAGGTGAGCCCATCGGGAGATCACAGGGAGGGTTCCTGTTGAGGCCGAATCCTCCCTCTGAGTCAGGGTTGGACTGGTTCATTCAGAATTATCCAGGTCACCTCAGGTCACGCTTGGTGACTAAAGACCTGTAGGGGGGGGCAATATGGGTCACTAAAAGGGAAATTGGGATGTTGACTCCGTAAACTACTGACAAGATTTTTTTTTCTTTGGCTTGAAAATAAAGAAGAGGCAGCTGTACAGGGGTCTGCGGATATGCTTACATGGTACAGTCATGCTCTAGGCAGACGAATTAATGCTGAATATGCAGCTTTCATATCTTTGCCAGAGGTTAGACAAAGAAATCCCGCAGCCAGTGAGAACTTCATGTGCTACTATCAATTTCCACCCCAAATTTAAATCAAATCTCATTAGAGTGTATAAATAAGAAGCTAATTATAATTATAGTTTACTGTACGGCAGCTTTTAACTTAATGAATAAATGTGACCTACTTTGATACGATGCCTCCATGTGCATTAGGCTAGTAATTACCTACATCATGCATGTCTCTGTTGAGCAGATGATGCAGTCGAGGGCTCCACAGGGGAGTGCACAGTGTGATCAGAGTGGTGCCCAGACAAAGCCCCAGCCTCGAGATCAATGATTACTCAGTTAGCTCAGATCACTGCCCAGCGGTCTCCCAAGGAGGCCAGAGAGTGTCTGTGGCCGTGTCCACATGGGTTAACAATTCGAGAGAGAGGGTGTGTCGTGTCTGGTTACTGCGCCACATGTGTGTTCATTTCCTAAATTACATGGTTGCTTTTACAGGGATCTCACAGCTCAGTGTGTGAGGACATGAGTACTTTCATCGCATGTTACATTAACAGCAAGATGCTATGGTATAATAAACGTTTTCTCTTCCATTATGTTGACTAGACAGGGCCACTCAGATGCTGATATAGAAGAGGCAATAATAGAGGAAATCAATCATTTTAAAGGCAATTTTTTTGGCCCTCGCATGAAGACATATAAGAATATGGTGACCTACTTTATCCTACAACGAAAGCAAATCAGAAAAACCTTGTCAGCGTGCCTGAAGTGTGTTTCTGATAAACACCTCTCAGCCTCTAGCCTAATTATCCTAGAAAGCAAACCAGAAAACCACTCCACTATTTAACTCATATTGCGGATGACCTAACCATCCCATCACTTAACCTACTTTGAAATGGCCCTTAATTCAGACCAGCCCTTTCTCTGCTCCCAACTATGATTTATGATACACGACCGCAGTCCATTTCCTAATGAATTAGATTATAGCTTTGTATAGGGGCTTCACAAAGGCAAAAAGAAATATGAAATTAAAAATCCTAATGTTATTATCTGGAACAAAATACATAAATGTTCCATTTATTATCTAATTCTTAGATTTTGCAATGTGGAAATTACAAATGTATGTGTATATGTAAAAGCATTTTGAGCAATATCTCAAACAATATCCTATACAAATAGTCCTATGCTCATCTTATTTATCCATTTAGAAGGTAGAAGAAGGTCTGCATGGGCGGATATGCAGTTAGTAGCAGAACAAAAATTATTAATCACAACAGTAAGATGTTGTGTCACTGCTGTGTGTCGGTCTCTGTTCAGGGAGGTCCTGAAGTAGTAATCATTGTAGTGGTCCCTAATCAAGGGTGGCAGCTGTGCATTCACCCATGAGACTCATAACATTTTGGGGTGGATATTGTACAAGGTCATACGTTCATCTCAAACCCTGTCCTCTAAATATGCAACACAAAGCTACTGTATAAAATAAAATGCCAGCATGCTTTTGGCAAAGTGAGTAGTTGCCTAAAAGCGCAGTGTCTACTCGAGTATTTTAATTGTCAATACAAGAAGCAAAATAAAGCTAAAGCGTTGAACTAAATAAAATATACTCACATTAGATTGTTCCATTCACACTGATGTTGTTTCTAATGGAGTATTTCACTGCCTGTTGAGCTTGTATATGTCACGCAGTTAGAATAAATGAAGAAAACCCCTCAGTCAGAATTAAGTCACTGTCACATGGCTGTGTGGTTTGATCACTGACCAGTAAAGTCCAAAACCCAACTCTCTCTGGTCCAATCCTGAGATAGTGGCAGTTTTGGCGGTTTGAAGCTTACGTGAATTACACTTACCCTGGAGCAGAGTTGGGCCCAACAGCATGAGTAAAGGAATCCAGCTAGTCCTCAATCACCATTCAAAAAGGAGAGAGAGAAAAAAAAATCCAGCTTTGTTTGAGCATCCTTTGAACGGCCTCCCAGCTCCAACATCCCAAACTGAAGCCTCCTCACACACATGCATACTCCCTCCTACGCGCACTCAATCAAGTCCACTCATTCACACATGCTCGCATACAAACACACTTTCTAAACACACTCTCACATGCCCTGATAACTCATGCTTTTCCGTTGCCCACAGTCACAGACAAACAATGTCCTCCTCTCCCCTCCCCTCCCTTCACTTCACTTCTCCTCCCACCAGCTCTGCTCCTCTCCCTTTCTTCTTTGTTGTGGGAGCTGCGATAGAGGAATTCCTTCCTTGTTAACGCCGGCGATGGGATAGTGCGCCCAGATGGAGACAATGTATTCCAACGGCTCAGTTGAACTCCCACAGTTCCCGGCCAAGAGCAGTTTTCGCATGGAGGCCAGATTGTGCCATGTAACGACACGCCGGTGGCATTCTCACCAGCGCTGCTGCCGCTCAGGTTGCTCCTGTACCAGGCAGCTAGGCGGCAAAGTGCCCCCTTTACCTTCCTCAGGCTTTTTCTCTCTCACTCTCTCCCCCTTCTCATTCAACAAAGCCCCTCCTCTGGGCCTGACTGTGGCTCAGAAACTCCATGCTGCTTCTGCTTGAAAAATGGGGTGGGGGGCAAAAAAGGAGAGTTTTCTAAAGACCCCTGGGCCGCCCTCGAAACATTCACATGTTAAGTGACAGCTGCCTCAGCCCATTCCCTCTCTCGACGGTGAGGGAGAGAAGTGCAGGCTACAAAAGAAGAGACCCACACCCACCCTGCTACCCACCCACTTACACATTCACCCCCAACCCCCTTGCAGTCCCTGATTCACCATTCAGAGTCAGTGCAGCAGTCTCCACAGCAGCCACAAAGACGACTAATTACTGTAAAACATCTCAGATTACTTTTCAACTCACTTCAAGCCATTGCAGCCTCATCCCATAAACAAAGAGGCTGGAAGCAAACACAAACTAGAGAGCAGTGGGAAGATAATGCAGAGTCTTTTCTATGCTTTTGGCATGGGAAAGCAAAGGAAGGACCCCTATGGGGAAATTCTATCATGCCCTATTTAAATAAGTCACAATATTTGCCTTAGAATGCAATACAGCAAGCATATTGTATGCCAACACTATGGCACAAACATCTACTCAGATTTCCTGGTGTTTGAACTGAAACATGTGAACTTCCTCTGTTTAATACATTTCAGGTATTTATTCAGACTTATGGGATTAATGCTGGAAGCATCATTAGAAATCTCTCTGGGGATGACTTAGTGTGCAGGTGCACTATAAACCAAGAGAAGCATGCATACAGGTGACCGCTTCATAAAGAGCATTTACAGCCCAAATCCTGCCCTCTTTAGTCTTTCCTTCTGCTTTTGTCCAGCCAACCAAATAATCAACCAATTGACTGATCCAGCAAATGCATGCATGCATGTACAGTACACACCCACACACTCTCACTCTGTCTCAGCAGTAAACATGCACACAGACATGCATGCAGACACCCGCCGCTCAGCCTCCTCCCTAATCCATGACGACATACGTCTGTGTTACAATCATCAGACACCTTTTCAGTCAGCACATGCATGAAGTTCACAAATTCAAGATTTTTTTTTTAAAACAGAAAATATCCCTGTATTTGGATTAGTAGCCAGTGCAATCAGAAATGGCAATATTTTCTAGTAGCAGCAGGAATGTTCATGTGCCGTTCTGCTTGCATTCCACTGTGCAAGTACATGTATCATTTCATAGCATATCATATAATCAATACCACTCTCTTGAGTGTAAAGTGCCTGCTGTGTTACATGTGAGTGGTGGTGTCTTTGAACCTGTCAATGCAAATTTAGTTTTTTAAGGAGGAGATGTGTGCTGAGTCCTGATTTATCTGGTTTTAGTCACAGGATCACAGTGTAACTCCATTAAGAAAGAGTTACAAGTCCACTATAATTGACAGTAGTTTCATGTAGAGTGAGTGCTTTTCAGAATGAAACACACTGTTCAACTGAAGATGACAGTTTTGTCTCTGCACTGTCATGTTAGTTGAAACACTTTGATTGAACTTTGAGGGTTGTGTCACTAAAAAAGTCTACAGTATACCGCTGCTGTGAGGCTCTACATTTGCTGCAAATTACCACTGTGTGGTGATTTGTGCTAAATGCTAACATACACTAACAATATTTGATCTGTTCACCCAACTTTGGTCAAATCAGGCCCAAAGTCAGTGGAATATTTCAGGATATTTCACAAAAAAACCCCTAAAGATTTGAAGGTAATGGGTGTTTGGACTGAAAGTCAGAAGATCATCAAAGTCATTAGGACTTATCCCATGAATATGGACCACAAACATCTGGATAATTTCTTAATGGCAATGCATGGAATAGGCGTTAAGAGACTTCATGCTGGACCAGAGTAGCTGACTGACAGACACTTAGCATTCAAGCTATGTTGAAAGCATTGCTCAAAATTACATTATTATACAACATGATGATGATGATGATGAGCTATGAATAGTAGGAGTACGTTGCGCCTGGCTAATCATTTGAGACAACTGCTGAAATTTATGGGATGTAAGTTAACTGGGAAAAGTTGTTGTAAACTCACTTTGTGACTGCTAACATAGCTTTAATCTTGCCTAAAATTGTTCCCTGCAGTTTATTTTCTTTGAAAAACAGTCTTTCTTGTTATTGTGTGGTGTTCAGTAGCACTTAAAACTGCTCTCTAATAATGAGCCCTAAAGACTCTGGTGGTGGTAAAAATAGGCTGTTAAATGTGCTTTGAAACTGCTTCAGGTTTTCAGAGCGATCCTCAGCCACTACATTACTGCCCCATTTCTAACCCCCGACCCTCCTACCGCCTTAATTTATGTTAATGGTGATAAAAAAAAACAAAGGCAGACGAAAAAGAAAACTGAAAATGCCTGTCACTGTGGCCAGCGAGAGAGTGAGTGAGCTGAACAGAATGACCCCTGTAGGGTCAAGTTATTTAACCCCTGAGTACTTCAGCATTGATGCAAGGGTTCCCAGGTCTCGTCCACAAAAGGCATCCAGTGTCTCACATTGCTGGAAAAGTACAGTAAAACCAGGGAATCATTTAACATCCTTAGTGAACAACTTCAGACAGTGAAGCAGTAAAAGATGCACAAACTCCCTGATAGCTGTTGTTTCCTTGGTTCACTTGGAGAGCTTATGTCTTTAGCTGTTTAATGAGAAAGTGCGGCCCACATTCCCTGCCCACTCTGTCTTTATCTGAAAAGGAGCTGGCAGTGATGAGGCACCACTTTGCCAGGAAGAAATTGTTGTAAAACCATGACACCTGATCCTTGCATTCGGCATCCCCCATCCCCCTCTGTACTAATTAAATGTGTTGCCAAAAATCTCTCCTCTCCATTTCACAGTAGGTGCACATGGAGCATTGACATAGCTCTCAAAAAGAAAGCTGATGTGGTTGAAGAGCACCTGGCACGCTGAGCTATGCACTGATGCAATAAGCTGCTATTGTGGCCAGACTGGTAGCTGGTGAAATCAGCTCATTTTTGCTTCAGCGGCCCTCAATGTCCTTCCACAGCGGATGTAATAATGGAGCGGACACAGGTATGGAAATGGAATAAAGTAAGGGTCCAAATGAATGCGATTCCAAATAAATGGGAGCCCAAATTTGATTACAGATCTCATGTGCCAAAGGACTACAGAGAAAAAAAGAAAAATTAATTTTACGGGCTTGTTTTCCCCCTCCTCCGCTATCTCAACCTCTCTGGTACTTTCAAATTAAATAAGACCTCAATGGCTCCTCTACAGAACATGGTAATTAGCCCTCTTCACGAGAAATGAAAAAAGAGGGGGTCCCTTTTAGGGGTCACACCAGAAGCACCATTCAGCATGCACACTGTCATTTATCACCAAAAGAGGTTACTTCCAAGAAAAGTGGATGAAAGGCTAATGGGCTTCCCTACTGGGTTGCTTGGGCCTTGCTGGGCTGCCTGGATACTGGAAATCACAGCCATGGGTGAGAGGAGGATTTAGTCACTTGGGGATAGAGGAGTTCAACCACATTATCAGCTCTCCCTTTGATTCAGTTGCTCCCAGGAAGTGAGGATTTACAGCCATAAGTCCACATTTTCTACAGGACAGTAAAGCATGGGCCATAAAGGAGAGGCCCCACACTGACATTAACCCTGATAAACTGTCTGAATAAAAAAAAATCTCTTGTGGGAGAGATTACCTAAAGTGCTATAAGGTAAAAAATCAATTTGCCACACCAACGTGAAAGAAAAACAATCCTTTAGATATAAGGTTTAATCCCAACTTGACTTGGAATAAACATGTTTACTTTATTGCCATCTGAGTGTTCTTTGTTATTCATTTGGCTTGTAGGTTATTCACAGCAATAAAAACAAGCCCTTTTCCCCTAAAGGTTATGGCAGCGTCAGAGAGCAGGGATGCTGTTTGCATGCTGTCAGAGACAGAGAGACGAGGATAATAGGCTGTGATCTCTCACCCCTCTTCCTGGATCTGTTTGGAAGTTGTGTGGACAAGGCTTATTTGGGATGCATCTGCCACAGACTGAGGGAAACCAGAGACCTTTAAAACACAGAGAGGCTTTATCCAGAAGAAGCTCATCAGCAGAGGAGGGGGGGTGAACAGAGAGAACTTCTGACCTTAACCTGACTGTCAAAATGAAGAGGTGTCATTTTGACTGGTCAGTGACATTTTGTTCAGCAGTGTAAAAAGAAATTTCTATCAAAGGACATCCTCTTACTCCTCATTTACACTCCTTCTGTCTCACATGGATGCAAATGGCATTATCCTAAACCTATCTGATGTGTGTCTGTTTCTCCACGAGACAATCTCAAATATTCCATCAATCTACACTACCGTTCAAAAGTTTGGGGTCACCCAGACAATTTCATGTTTTGCATGAAAACTCACACTTTTATCCATGTGTTAACATAACTGCACAAGGGTTTTCTAATCATCAATGAGCCTTTCAACACCATTAACTAACACAATGTAGCATTAGAACACAGGAGTGATGGTTGCTGGAAATGTTCCTCTGTACCTCTATGGAGATATTCCATTAAGAATCAGACATTTCCAGCTAGAATAGTCATTTACCACATTAACAATGTCTAGACTGGATTTATTATTAATTTAATGCTATCTTCATTGAAAAAAAATGCATTTCTTTCAAAAATATGGACATTTCTAAGTGATCCCAAACCTTTGAATGGTAGTGTATATAGAAACCATAATATTCCAAATATGCTGATTTCACATAATTGGGTGACATTTTAAAGCATAAAGACATCATTAATGATATGCCAGATGATCCTTTGGTTGATAATTGCTCAACAAAATGAGTATAGCACAGCAGGCAATAAATCCCCAAAACTCACACATGTCAGTGTGCTCCATGAACTCATAGTTAGTTGCTCTTAGTTGTTAAATAACTGATGTTTCACCATGCCAGTCATACCAAGACAGTTATCCTCCTAAAATATCTGCTTGTACCAGGCTACTGTTGCCAGTTTTGCAAATCAAATCACTACTACGAAACAATGCTCATGATATAATGTTACTACTACTCAAATGCTATTTATGTTCAGGCTTCCCTGGTCCATAAGGTATGGAATCACAATCTGCATGGTGTTTCCATTTCAATATTTATATATTCATGCTTGACAGCTTCCAATGTGAGGCTCATGCGTATGCCAGTGTTCATGGGAAAACAGTTTAGGATGTGCCAGTGCTTGCCTTGTGTTAAGAAGCAGGTGTGTGACTCTCTCCTGTGTATTGTAGAGGGTCTGTATATGGGGGGCTGCCGAGCGATGTCCTCATTCAAGCTGCTAACTAACGAGTCCCTCAGGCCCAGACTGGAACCAGCAGTGCAGCAGACTAACTACATTACCATGACAAAGGTCTGTGGTCGGATGCAGTATGATAAAGGCATTGAAGAGATAAAAAGACACCCCTTTATTTCACACACTCTCACCAGGGTCCGACTAAAGCTCTCCAAAGCATTCAAGCTTTCACTATGTGATAAGACATGCCTGTGCATCTTACAAGTTGGTCCCCAGGGAAACAGTGGCTTCTTTCTGCCTGACACGAAATATAAAATGTAAAAAGAACTAAGAAGAAGATCTGTTGAGAAATAGTTTTGACAAAACTCTTCTTAATATTGTGATCACTGAGTGTCTTTAAAGGTCATAGAGGTTCAAACACAGATCCTGTTTTGTCTTTTGGCCCCTTAAATCATTAAATAGCCTAAACATTCAGTCAAGACAAAGGAACACATTCACCTCAATGGACCATATAATGAAATCAGAATCAAAATCAATTTTTACTCTGACAATAAAAACATCAAACTCTCTCCGTCCTTTTGTGTAATTGATTCACAGCTCATTGAAGAAGGTGCAGTCACCCTTCACTAAAGATATCCACATAAATTATTACCTCTCCATCTTTGCTGCACTACAGGCTCCTATCGTGTTTTTCAGAGAATGGCTTTCAGTTTCAGCACAATAGATTAACTCCAATGAAAACACTCCTTATCTGAAAGCTGAATTCATTCATTCACTGCAAATTAAGCACAAATCCTGTAAGATAACACCATGGTGTCCAGCTGTCCCATCCTACAAAGTAGCAAGAGTAAGTCAACAAAACTAGAGTTTTAGCTTGAGAAGAATGTTCAATAGAACTTCTCTGCAGACTGAGGTAATCCAACTGGCTGAAATTGAGTTGATGGAAGCACGACATATTTTATTTCCAATTAGACTGATGGGAAAATTCAAGACAAGGTAGCTGACATGATCAGTGCAAGTGACAAGTCTGACTTTGTAGTAAACCTGCTAACAGGCCATAACTATTTCCTTACTATCAAATATTATGAATAAAGCGATGTTAGCACATGAATAAAAGTGTGAGTTTTAATGGAAAACATGAAATTGCCTGGGTGACCCCAAACTTTTGAATGGTACTGTAAGTGTGACCATGGTTCCATGCCCATTATTACTTTTCAATCCACCCCAACCAAGTCTTTGCATAAATATTGGTATAAATGGCTATATGACAGAATCTAGTTGTGTTCAATAAATGCCTAGTCAGATCTGAGCGCTCTTACCACAAAAATCCTGCTTTCCTTTTTTTCTTCTGCCCCCTTGCCTCTTCCTCCCATCAGAATCTGATGTCTTTTCAGTTTGTTCGTTCATGTGTGCAGAGGGCCTTCAGTGCCAAGCACTTCTCCAGCCTGGCTGTCCAGGCCCGGCACAATGGAGCCTGATTCTCCAGCCCCTCCGTCCCCCTGCGGCCTAAAGAAGTCTCCCCGCAGGAGTGGAGGAGGACCACCTCAGTATCCATCAGAGTGTTTGGGAAACCTCTGCATTCCCCCTCTGTGTTAGTATACTGACCCACATGAGTCACTGGTTCAGTTTCTTCCTTCTTTACTCACTTACCAACATATCCTCAGATGTCAGTTTCAGCCTCTAGTTTACTACTGTTAAAATGAGGTAGAATCAATTGGATTTCCATTAGGAAAGTTGATGGTTGACGTAGGGGAAATAGTAAATATGATGTTAGTATGTAACATTGTGTGACAAAACACAATGTAAGGTTTGTAATAACAGCCACAGTTATAGTCAGCCACATTCAAGATATTTGACAGCACTTTCTTTATGCATATGGAACCTCATGTACCTCTATTTGACATGGATCTTGTGGATTCTACAAATGAATGAGGCTGAACACAACTCAACAATTTCATTTGGAGTTCTCCGTTTTCTACTAATCCACTACTTTTATTTACACATTCAAGTGTAGGCCTTGATAACTTTGCATTTTTATCTGAAGAGCTTCTGTAAAAAATAACTCAGCTTCTCTTTGGGGTTCTTGAAGACATTTCATATCTTATCCAAGAGGCTCCTTCCGTTCTGTAACTGAGGCTGTCTGGATGACCATGACCTGACCTGGATGACTGAAAATCCACAGACAAATTTGGATTTCACCTTGTTTGTTCACTCTTTCATCTAATAAGGGGCCATTGTAATCCCTCTGGGTTTTTCTTAGCCACCCAAGCAAGATGGTGACCTTGTTAAACACTATACTTGCTAAACATCAGCATTGTCATAGCGACGTGTCACGTTTTATTTACTGCTGCAGCAAAGCTCAGCACCAGTAACTGAAAGTGCAGCCTCACAGAGCAGCTGGCACGCCTACAAACTCTTACTTGATTTTAATGTAGTGTTGTCGCATTGTTTCCCAGGGTGATTACAACATGTCAGCTCACACATATCTTTGTAGCCTCCAGAAGTACTGTACTGTAACTGACATGCACAAGGAAACAGAGAGAGAAAAGGAGGCAGAGGCACGACAGTTGTTTCCCATGCAGAGAAGCTTGGCAGGACGCCCACAGATGCTACAGAGTTTAATGCCAGGAGGCTACAGTAGCAAAACCAAAGTAACAAAATATAGAACAAAAAAAAAAGCAACATAAATGTCAGATCATAAAAACTTGAAATTACCAAGTAAAGTAAAAAGTAGTCGAGGATTGGATGAAACACATGTAAAGGTGCTTTTATGGCAACTGGAACATGATATATGGCGAGACGGTGAAAGCGAGAGAGACGACAGCAGGCAGGCAGACAGACAGTAAACCTAACTGACCCTGGGGTCCAGAGGAGGCAGCCTCATCTCCATGCTCTTAAGCCACTGTCTCAGTGCTCTGATTTGACCCCTGAACTCACACTGCCATTGGCTCATGTCCTCCACATCCCTCCTGAAACAGATCAGAGCAATACACACAGTTATACTGATCATATTTCACAGACGAATATGAACCTATAGTCGGTGAAATGAACAGTTGTACTTAACAGAACCATACTACTGAAACATTGCAAACATACACTACTGGTCAAAAGTTTTAGAACGCCCCAATTTTCCCAGTTGTTCATTGAAATTCAAGTACTTCAAGTCCAGTGAATACCTTGAAATGCTACAATGGTAAGGGGTGAAATGCCAGAGGTTAAAAAAACAGTAAGGTTACCCAAAACTGAAAAATCATGTTCATTTCAGAATTATACAAAAGGCATTTTTCAGGGAACAAGAAATGGGTTAACAACTTAAAGCTGTTCTGCAGCAATGGAGGTTGATCAAGCCTTGAAAGTTGGTGCTACCAAATCCTACAGGAGTCCCAACTTTTCTTGATTACTTCCAACCCCCTCTGTCTGTTTTAAAGTAGTGCTGGAACACACCATTGGTAGCATACCCTCCAGAGCATTATTTGGACAGTACTGCGTTGCAGAAAGTAGTGTGCTGCTATAAAAATGGCGAGGAAAAGGCAATTAACAATAGAAGAGAGACAGACCATCATAAATGTAGGTCTTTCCTACAGAGAAATTGCGTCAAGGTGTCAGTGAGTCCAGTTTTCTTCACCATCAAAAGGCTCAGAAACTGGAGGAAACTCTGACAGGAAGAAGCCTAGAAGACCCAAAGCCACAACAGAATCAGAAGACAAGTTTCTGAGAGTCAACAGCTTGGTGATAGGAGCTCACAGGACAACAGCTTCAAGCACAGCTTAGTAGTGGTCGTAGTAAGAAGTCTCAGTTTCAGCTGTGAAGAGAAGACTTGGATCTGCAGGTTTGACAGGTGGAGCTGCAGCAAGAAAGACATCAGAATAAGAAAAAGAGGCTTTCCTGGGCCATGAAACACCACCAATGGAGTACTGAAGACTGGAAGAAGGTATTATGGACTGATGGATCAAAATTTGAAATCTCTGGTTCATCAGCAGGATTTTTGTAGCCGTCCAGTAGGAGAAAGGATGGTTCCTCAGTGTGGAACATCAAGTGTCCAACATGAAGGAGGAAGCGTGATGGTCTGGGGCTGTTCTGCTGGATCCAGGGTCAGTTCTTGTACAGAGTGAGAGGAACCCTGAACCTAAACAGCTACCACAGCATTCTGCAGCATCATGCAGTACCCTCTGGTATGTTCTAGTTGGTCAGAGGTTCATCCTACAGCAGATAATGACCCAGAACATCAGTCCAAGTGCTGTCAGAACTACCTTAGGAACAAAGAACCAGATGGAGTCTCTGGACTTAAACCCATGGAGCTGGTTTGGGATGAACTGGACAGAAGAGTGAAAGCAAAGAACCTACAAGAACCACACATTTATGGAAACTTCTGCAACAGAGTTGGGAAGAACTTTCTGAAGAATATTTGATTTCCATTGTGGAAAGAATGCCACCAGTGTGTTCAGCTGTTATATTTGCCACAGGTGGTACTTTGATGAGTCAAAAGCTGAGAATATATTTTGGCTTCTAAATTGATATATATATATTTTTTCACTTCATTTGTTTATTTGTTCAATGCTTTCATTTCAGAGTACAATGAGACGTTAATATGCATAATTTCCAATAAAAAACTGGAAAAATTGGGGTGTTCTAAAATTTTTGACCAGTGGTGTATGTCAGCAATCAAATGCTTTTATTATTCATAACTTTATACATAGATGGATTAGTTATCCTTTAATATACATATACAATTCTTAATATGTGCTTGATGAAATTACATATTTTCCTCTTCATGATTGCTGTTCCTGCTGGGATCAGTTTCTCTCACAAACATCTGTTTCTTAACTTTGCTGCACACAAATAGTCCTACAGCATGACCTGTTCTACAGCAGGATGAGCCTTCAAGAATTATTATTCTTATCAAGTGAATATAACCAGGGCTCTTCAGCTGAAACGTTACCAAAAATGTCTCATTAGAGAAGCATCTGTTCTCTCTGACTGTTGGGCTGGAAACCCTGTTGTCTTGTTTCACTATGTTTCAATTAGATGCTTTACACTGTGTGATTACTACACAGTTCAAAGCTCGGTCTTTGTGTTACTGGCAAAAGCAGATGCACCGGTCTACAAAGCTGATACAATTGACCAACTGTCATCACAGACAGTGTGTTTTGTTTAATCTGGCTGTTGGTGGCCACTTTTAACTGAGCAGGCATTCATTCCTTTTGATTACTGCTTCTTCAAGTGGGTCTTTATATGTGATGGAGAGCAATTTGTACAAATGTTAAAATGTGTCATTTAGTCAAGGACACAGATGCATAATAACCGAGGCGCTCTAATAGAAGGAATGAGTCTTTCACTGTAGCATACCCATATGTCTGATCCTGTGACGTAGGTGTTGGTATTCCAAACAAAGTATTTTCTGTATCCTGCAAGAAACCAGTGAGACAAAAAATATAGAGAATGATGTCTGTGTCAGTCTCTTAAAGCATTTAAACCTGTTTGAGGTGACACTGTTCATTCACAGCTTAATATCGAGTGTTTTCACTGTACTTTGTGCTCTTACCTCCCTGCCGCCAGACTCGGATGCAGGCAGAGCTGGGAGGGAAGGGGTCTGATCAGAGTAGTCAAGGGAGCTGAGTGAAGAATTCAGGGAGGTGAAAACCCCGTTGCTTCTGTTGGCAGGCTCCTCCATTAAACCCAGGGCCTAATGTTGGCACATAGAGCAAAATACGGATGCATGTAGTATAAAGGAGTTGTGCGTAAACCCACAACTGCAAGCTGTTTTCATGGTTCCCCCTGGTTAGAATACTATTCAGGTGTAAAAATCAAACATCCTTTTATGAAAACAGTCCCATTGTATTTTCAAAAAAGGCTATCATCAGCCTAGTTAAGACCCTTATTAATCTGATGAATACCTGGTGTAATCAGTTTTGATTTGCTTAAAAAAGAGCTATACAAGTAAAATTTGACTGATAGGTTATACTCACAGGCCTCAGTTAAACTGTAGCTGTGTTTCACCTGAGTCACTGGCTTTGTAAGTGTAGGTTGGTCTAACACTGCCCCCTTATGGTCAAATACTGCTTTTGCCAGTGGGACAATTTCATATCACTATCAAGCTAGATTCAGGTATCTAAATTATACTATTATAGAGATTTTTAAATAAGTATTAATCCAGTTACTTCTCCTCTTATAAGCCCTGTTTATCACTTTCAAAAAAGTCTAATCTCTCTGCACATCTGTACTACACATGTACCTGTAAGACATACACAATAAACTAATATTCATTTTAACCTTCATGTGAAAAAGGTCAAACTTTCACTTCACTATCTAATTTTCCCATATAACAACATAAGTAGCTGGGTCAATATATAACTGAGGGACTTTTGAAGTCCATGGGATATATCATGCATACATTATTATTTAAAGTTTAAAAAAATGTTTTTTTTATGTTCATTATGATCATGTCTTTACAAATTCCATAATTATTTATTATGGAAACAATCATTAATAGAAAAATGACTGGATATCACTAAAATGTCAACTAAATAACTGTCAGAATTTAATAACAACGATCTTCTAATATGCTAAACAATAATAAAATGAGCTCATTCAAAAGTTTTTTTGATTGTGTTCTTTTTATTCAGTTGAGATAATCATGACAGATATTTCTTTTTTGGCAATATATCAAATTTTATATGGAAAATAACAAATTATATCTGTGTCTGAGAAATCACTTTGACCTGCTCCACATGATGTCATTTCCTCCTGAAGAAAAGACTGGCAAGACTCCAGGGCTTTCTTAGTATTCATAATATAATATAGTGTGTGAGTCAAGTGTAGATTTATCACACGTCAATAGGTTTACTACAATATCTTTATAAATAACTTTCAATTTCAATTTTAGTTAACTGTATATATAATATTTAGAACAATCTTTCTCTAAAAATGCCATGTGGTGTTTGGTTAAAGGTGGCCATGTTGATTTTAGGCCTGAAAACAGCAAAAATGTCAACTATGATACCTTTCAGCTATATTACAAAAGGTCCTGCAATCATATATTGACCCAGCAGCTCTCCAGCTGTAATGATCTGACACTGATTTGCTTTCACATGGATGGATGAAATTATTTGACGTCTTCTTCTTAATTTAAAGTTTTCCATTTGTGTTACTGAAACTTAAGACAGCAGTAGAGGAAACCTAGCTACAGATTAATATGTAATGATGTATAAATGACAAAAGTGCCTCTTCAAAGAATATTTATTTACAACATAGTGTTATGTATACATACATTACAATCCTCACCATATCATTCAAAGCAGCATCTGCCCCATAAGCAAAATCAACCAGTTAGTCTGTGATTTCTATATAAAGCAAAAATCAAAATCAGCGCACTTACAACTGAAGGTGTTCTTATTTTTCATGAACATTTTCCCCCCAATATCCTTTGTAAAGTTAGTAAAACATGCAAGTCCAATTCATTATATCAAAAACATAATGAAAACAAATGAAAAAGATTTACAGAAGTAAAACACTTGGAAGATGCATAACAGAAATACTTGATGTGGAAAAAAAAGAACTATAAGCAAAATAAAACTTTGAGCTGTTTTCAGTTTGCAAAGGAAATCTGTAGCAAAATGTCAACTGAAAAGAGTTAATTTGATATAATACATACAATCTTACAATGTGATTCTGTGTCAATATGTGAATTCTCCAAATTTTTCTCATAGGCACTTTGGTGGAACTGAATTTACAGTCAGAGATAATACAAAAATAGACTCAGTAATTGAAGATGTGCTGTATCGCTATAGATAATCCTCATTAAAATTAATTGTACATGCAGAGGTGTGTATGACCTGGAAGTGGTTTCTAAAAAAAAATATCAAACAACATATATATCACTCTTAGCATTCAAGTAATAAATACATGAAAAAGGGGTAATGAATGAAGAGTGTTCCTATAAAGGCATCCCAAGATGGTGTTGGCTCAGTCTCTGCTTTCTTCAAGTGTGATGTACAATGGAAGAAAGGACATACTCAATGGCAGATCTAGAAACAAAAGAAAATAACTATGAAACATACCAAAATTAACCAAAACATGCAGCGAGAAAAAAAGGCAAAATTAAAATTGTAATCAAATGAGATGAAAGTTGGCTGTATGTTTTTGCAAATGAAATGAAAATGAAAATATTTAACATGTTTTTGCACTGTACCTGTGGTCCTGCGTGAAGATGACCAGGACTCACAAATCCATCCAAGGTGAGGGGATCGACTGCTCTGCTCAGCTGAGTATCTGTGCTCGGATGTTGGATTTTGAACGACTGAGGCAGCTGTGAAAAACAAAGAGGATTTTT
Source organism: Amphiprion ocellaris (assembly GCF_022539595.1). Lineage (NCBI taxonomy): Eukaryota > Metazoa > Chordata > Actinopteri > Pomacentridae > Amphiprion > Amphiprion ocellaris. The sequence continues at coordinate 29,289,879 of NC_072774.1, forward strand.
TTAAAAATAGCAGTAATGGGCGATCTGAACAGAAAAGGTTTACTTGTGATGTGGCATTGTGGTTGGTAGTGTGTGAGATAGGTGAAAAAATGGCTCTAATCTGGACTTTGAGATGTGATCAAAATCAAATGAAGAAAGCAGACAATAAAACCAACATAAGGACAATTAAAAGAAATAAATAATTTCAACTTACAAGAATGAAAATAACAGAAGGCAGGTCTGTGAGGGAGAGCAGGATCAAGTCTGACATCATCTTGGGATTTACCCGGAACACTTGATTGAGGTTGAATATGAAGAATCCAAAATTTGGAGTGTGTGAAACAATGTTGGAGTGAACTCAAAGGAAGCACAAGTCCACTGAATGGCACAAAGTAATGACATGTAAAACTGCTTTCAGAAAAGTCTGCATAATTTTAATCCTGGCTCTTCTTTTCAGTGTTGCATTCTTGTAGTGTCTCATTTTGTAGTGTCTCACAGGTGTTTTCTCTGCTGTGATTCACTGGGTACAGCATACAGTTACCCAGGCAACTTATAACATAAAAACACGGACGCGTACTTGTCCATACTCTATACAAACATTCAGAAATTTTGAAAGGCATCTATATATATTTTAGTTAAAAACATTAGAAGTCTGTTGACATTTGGTATCTCATTACTAGTACTTTCAAAAAAGATAAAAAATAGACAAATATTCTTGAATTTCAAAGAAAACAAGGATTACTGGAAAAATATTTCTGTCTGACAAACAAAAAGTATATATTAGTTTCAGAAAGCACAAGTATACATCATTTTAACAAGTGTAAAATGAAAATTAAAGTCACTTAAAAAACTGCAGAAATGTCATGCTTTGCTTTGAAAAATAGAAACTGACTTGTAATCAGTACTAAGAAGAAAAAGGATTTTATATTTTATGTATCTCGCAATGCTTGGTTCCTCTATATATATGAGGCAAATGTTTAAACAGATGTTAAGGAAAAAAAAATCAATAGCATAGGTAATTCTTGTTGTGACCACATGCAAAGTAGAATAAATAAATTATATTTTCTTTGTTACTGTAACTATTATTTCCTGTTAGAAATGCAACTGTAAAGTGCATTAGTATTGATGGTTCTAGGTCACAAGTCATTAGAAAGAGAACTAGCTAATCAGAATCTGCGGCTGTAGCTAGAAGAGGATGTGAAGGAGGAGGAAGCGAAGTTCATGCTGAAGCCAGAGCCAGCATCAAAACTGCCTCTTCTGGAGCCTGTTCGGGATCCGGTCCTTGAGCCAGTTCGAGAGCCATATGCAGATCCAGGACCACTGGCATTGTAGGGACTGTAGAGTCCTTTGCTGGACTGGGAGGAGGCCTCCAGAAGCCTTAGACTAGATCCTTCCTCGACCATGCTTTTGTCCATGGCATCTTTGAAGGAGATTTTCAGCTTGGTTTTTGGACACGTTAGATATTTAGAATACGTGCTGACATCTCTCAGTTTCTGAGCTGTGCGGGCATCGATTGTGCCCTTCCTGATGGATTCATCAAGTGACACTCTGCCCTCGACACTGGGCTCAATAAGTCCACCGGTCAGATATTGGACCTCAAGGAAACGCTGACCAGCCTCATAATACAACCAGCCCTTCTTTAGAGCCTGGGAGGCAGACATCCTTTCTTTAGTTCTGGGATCTTCAAATCCATTGTAAGCTTTTTGAGCCAGGTTAAGGCGGTCAACCATGACTTTATCCACAAGGCCTTTTTCTGTGGCATCAGCAACTGAGAATCTTTCTCCACTTGAGGGGTCAATTATTCCCCCAGTGCAGGCTTGGGCCTCCAACAGTCTCTGGCCTGTGATGTTGTCTACCACATTTCTGTGGATTGCCTCAGTGATAGAGATCTTCTCCAATGTGTCTGTGTCCAGTATTCCTGCTATGGGGCCAGTCTCTTCTGTTGGGTCATTCCAGATAACTGCAGGTGCTTTCATGGAGGGAATGGGGCTCATGGGAGAGGAGTAGGTGGAACCAGTGGTGGAACCAAAAGAGGATGAGCGTGATCGGAAGCCTCCCATGTTGCCAGAAAGCATGTCAGCAAACTCTGTGATGGACAAGTTTCCGGCTCGGTATGTATCAAGAGCATTCTGATCAATAAGTCCACGAGAAAGAGCATCATCAACATCGTACTGTCTCCCTGACCTCCTGTCAATGATAATGGACTTTACAGTACCATCAGAGGAAGTCATTGTGATCTCTTCCCATTCACACTCCTGCTCAGCAAGCTCAAGGTAGGTTTGGTGGTCAATGAGTCCCTTCCTATAGGCCTCGTACACAGTCATTTCTTTGCCTGTCTCTGGATCTACAATGACAATTCTGCGTTTACGAACTGAGGATTTGGAGGAGGTCTTCCTTTCCCGCTTCTTTTCTTTGAGCAGCAGGAGCACCAGTCCTGTGTCAGGGTCAGTGATGCACCTCTCCATCAGCTGGAGGTAAGTTAGGTTTTCCTCAGTGTTAGGATCAAAGAAGCCTTTGGTGTCATCAGATGGATCTGTCAGGATCTCATTCATTTCCTCATCAAAGAAGCCACGTTTGTAGGCCACCTCAACTGGCACACGGTGACTTTCCTCTGGGTCAATGATTCCACCAGTGGCAATCTGGGCTTCCAGGAGACGGATACCATGATCTTTAAGGATGAGCCCCTTTTTCATGGCCTGGAACAGGGAAATTGTCCTGCCAGAATAAGGATCTCTATATCCTGTCACTGCACGCTCAGCAGAGAGAAGCTTGTCTTTGAATTCTGGGCCCACAATTCCCATCTTCACTGCTTCATTGACAGTCAGTTTGAGGTTTTTGATTGGATCAATGACATACCCTGTGGCTGCCTGGGCCTCGAGGAGTTCAAATGCAGTGCCTGGCCTAATCATGTTCTTCTTCATGGCCTGGTAAATTGATAGACGTTCCTTTGAGGGTTCCAAAAACACACCAGCAATACAGCCTGTGCCCTCAAGGTACCTTGATAGCCTATTGCTAACCTCCTCCACTGAAATAAGGCCTTCGTTCAGTTCAGTGACAGTCTGCTGGTCAATAATTTGTGAGCGCAGTAGTTCCTCCATTGTGATTTGTTTTCTCAGACCCTTGAAGGTCAGCCTCTTGTCTCCCAGGGAGAGAAGGCGCAAACCACCATCTAACTTGCACCTCTTTAGCAGCTCAGCATATGACACTTTCTCATTAGTGACAGGGTCAGTGAATCCTTTAACATCATCATTCAGTCTCTCGTTGGTTTCCTTGTTTATATAGCCTCTTTGCATGGCAACGTCTGCTGGCAGGTGGAACTGGAATTCAGGATCAATAATACCACCAGTTGCAGTTTGTGCCTCGATCATTTTTAGAGCATAATCCTCTGGCACAAGATCCTTTTTCATGGCCTGGAAAAGGGATATGACTTTCCCACTGTAGGGATCTTTGTATCCTGTAACAGCTCTTTCAGCTGAAAGAAGTTTGTCGTGGATCTCAGGGCCGACAACACCCTTACGAACAGCTTCATCAACAGTGAGTGTCTCATTCTTTACTGGATCCACAATGAATCCTGTTGCAGCTTGTGCTTCCAGGAGGCTGAGGCCGATTTCTGGTTGAATAAAACCTCTCTTCATGGCCTGGTATATGCTTATTTTGGAGCTTGAGTCAGTTGTGACCCCAGCAACGCAGCCTGTGCCATAGAGGTACTGTTTCACACTGGTCATCTCCATAATGTCACGGATATCCCTCTTGCCCTGTTTAAGAAGGTTGTATGTCTCCAAGTCAATGATGCGAGCATTGTAGAGTTCTTCAATTGTTATTCTTCTCCTTATAGTCTTATATGACAGTGGGCTATCAGTTCTTATGATCTCTCTTTGCTCCATGATTTCTATAATGATAATGATCATCCGCTCTTTAGTGATTTGTCCAGAGCGATATTCATCCATGAGCTTCTGTCTTTCTTGCTCTGGAAGCAGATTTGAGTTCATGACATCCCAGAGGTTCATTGGTTTGTCAGCAAGGCCCTCAACTGGAATGTCAATTTTAGTGTCGGTCAACTCACTCTGAGTTTGTTCTTCTGTGTAGAGGTATGTCTTCTCCACAACAGTTGGAGACTGAGGCTTGGAGAGTGGGAGCATGCACAGGCCTGTGTCTTTATCTCTTTGGCATTTGTCTTTAAGCTGTCTGTAGGTTACGTTCTCATCAGTTTCTGGGTCTGTGAAAGCCTTGTTATCATCAGATGGTTCAGACAGGGTTTTGGCAATTTCTTTACTGAAAATTTTCTTCTGATATGCAACATCAGTGGGGACACGGTGGCTGTTTACAGCATCAATGATTCCCCCACTGACCATTTGTGCTTCCAACAGGGGCATGGCATGCTCTTTCAGGATTAGATCCTTTTGCATTGCCTCAAAGAGGGATATTTTGTTGCCTGTGAATGGATCTTTATAGCCAGTGACAGCTTTTTCTGCCGAGAGGAGTTTTTCATGTAGCTCTGGACCAACAAGGCCTGACTTCACTGCCTCATCTACTGAGAGGTATTTATACCTTACTGGATCTACAATGAACCCAGATCCAGCCTGAGCTTCAAGAAGTGAAAGACCAGTGTTGTGCCGAAGGAGCTTTTTCTTCATAGCTTGATAAATGCTTATTTTCTCTTTTGTGGGTTCTAGGTAGATGCCAGCAATGCTGTCAGAGCCCTGGAGGTATTTGTTGACACTGGGATTCTCACTGACTTGTTTAGGTGTTATTTTGCCTTGTTGAAGGAGGTCAAAGGTTTCTTTGTCAATGATTTTGGAATCACACAGAGAGCTTGCTGGAACAGGAGCTCTGAGTCCCTTGAAGGTGGACTTTTCTTGTTTCTTGGCCTCTTTCTCATTTACAACTGTTATAATAATCTTAATTATCTTTTCAATTGTAAACTTTCCTGACCTAAACTGTCTGAGCAGGTCAAGTCTCTCTTCCTCAGTGAGATATTCAGAGTTGATAATGTCCCATAGGGTCATCTTCCTGCCCTTAAATGGCCCTGAGTCAAGCTCCACAGTTGCCTGAGTCATAGCCTCTTTAGTCTGGGCTTCACTGTATGTTGGCTCTTCCTTAGCATTGATTGCTTCATCAGAAAGAGGCAGGAGTTGGAGACCAGTTTTCTTGTCAGTGACACATGTTTTGAAGAGCTGTGCGTATGTGACATTTTCTTTTGTGTTGGGGTCAAAGAAGCATTTGGTTTCATCAGTGGGACTGCTCAGAGTCTGCTTCATTTCATCATCAAAATAATTTCTCTTGCAAGCCACATCATGAGGAATACGATGGCTCTTTACCGGATCAATGATGCCTCCAGTGGTCATTTGAGCATCAAGCAGCCGGATTCCTTGCTCTTTAGGTATGAGATCTTTTCTCATTGCTTGGAAAAGAGAGACAGTCTTTCCAGTGTAAGGATCTTTGTAACCTGTAACGGCTCTCTCTGCAGATAGGAGCTTTTCGTGCAGCTCAGGACCAACAACACCAGCTTTGACAGCTTCGTCAACAGTGTACTTCTTATTATCAACAGGGTCAACCACGTAGCCTGTTCCTGCCTGAGCTTCAAGCATATGCAAGGCAGGCCCTGCCCTCATCATGTCCTTCTTCAAAGCTTGATAGAAGGACATTGTTGCCTTGGATGAGTCAATGACTACACCTGCAATGCAGTTTGTACCCTTCAGTGCTTTGTGGACAGGCTCCATTTCAGAGACCTCTTTGACTGTCTTATTGCCCTTTTGCAATTTGTTGTACAGGTCTTTGTCAATGATTTTAGACTCCACAAGCTCAGTAGCAGGAACAGGTGCTCTCAGACCATCAAAGGTAATTTCGTTCTTCTTCTCTTTCTCCTCAGCCACAGTAATTACAATCTTAATGATCTTTTCGATTGTGATTTTTCCTGTCTTGTACTGACGGAGAAGATCTTTCTTCTGGTCTTCAGTGAAGTACTCAGAGTTGATTATCTCCCAAATAGTGACAGTCTTTCCCTTAAATCTTCCAAATGGTACAGAGACAGTTGTTTTGCTGAACACATCCTTGGTCTCTTCCTCAGTGTACATACTAGAGCACTGAGCAGCTTTGTCTGTGATTGGCAGGAGTAACAGACCAGTCTCGGGGTCAGTTGTGCATCTTGTCATTAGTTCAGAATATGTCAAAGGTTCCTGAGTGCTGGGGTCAAAGTATCCCTTTGTGTCATCTGAGGGTTTTTCCATCATCTTATTCATTTCTGCATCATACTGTCCCTGTTTATAGGCTGTTGCATTGGATACACGGTGACTGTTGATAGGGTCTATTATACCACCGGTTGCAACCTGAGCTTCAAGAACTCTGATGGCTTGATCATGTTCTACCAGACCCTTCTTCATGGCTTCAAATACAGAGATCTTCCCACCACTGTATGGATCTTTGTAGCCAACAACAGCTCTCTCAGCTGAAAGCATTTTGTTGTGGAGTTCAGGGCCAATCACTTCTTTCTTGACAGCCTCATTCACAGAAAGTTTCTGGTTCTTGATGGGGTCTAAGATGTAACCTGTGGCTGCCTGTGCTTCAAGAAGGACCATGGCTGTGCCAGGGGTAATCTTCTTCTCTTTTGATGCTTGATAGATTGACATCTTTTGATTAGATGGGGTCAAGACACCAGCAATGGGATTCTTTCCTTTAAGAATGTGTTTTAGATTTTCAGTTTCACCAAGCTCTTGAACAGTGGTTTTGCCGTTTTTCAGCTTGTCAAACTCCTTCTTGGGTAAAAGACCAAGGTCAAAAAGTCTGCTTGCAGGTACCTTATCACGAATGCCATCAAAAGCCATTGGATCTGGTTTCTTGCCCACGCCATCTAACTCAACAGCACTACGACCATTAATGATCCCCTCTTTATCGGTCTGAATGTCGATTTCTTTTTTGGGCTGGTCTTTCTGGGCTTTCTCAAGCTGTTGCAGCTTCTCACGCAATTTCTGGTTCTCTTCTGCAAGAATCTTTTCCTGCTCTTTTCTCTTCTTCTCCAGTTCTTGCATTTCTTTCTGCTTGTTCTGCATTTCTTTCTCAGCTTCTTTCTGTTTACTGAGGGCTGCATCCATGGTAGCCTGGAGCTTCTTCTTCTCCTCCTCCATCTGCTGTCTCTGGCGTTCTTGTTCATCTTTAAGAGCCTTGGCCTTTTTCAACTCTTCCTCAAACTGGCTCTCCAGCCTCTTTTTCTCATCTTCAATTAGCTTCTCTTTCTTTAAGAGCATTTCCTTTTCTGTCAGGAATGTCTGCTGGAGCACTGTCTTCTCATGCTCCATTTGTTTCTGCTGCGCATCAGCCATCTGACAGAGAAGAGTAGAAAACATTAGTTACAATAGGTTTATAGCTGTGGCACATTATAAACTTGACATTTAATTCAAATAGTTTATTTTGTTTATGAAAACATTTTATACAGTGCACTCTGCTTATGCACATGGAGCTAAAATAATCACTAAATTAAGTTATACTCTATGTCTGTTTTGTTTTAATTCATTAATTTTATTATATATTCTGGATAAAGAGTTTTTGTACTGATGTAACTGTATAATCCAGAAAACAGTGCCAATGACATTTCTCAACTAAAAATTGTACAGTAACTATACAGTTAAGTATTGAGTGGTGTCACAAGACAGCTGCTTAAACTCAACACAATGATTGGCCAAAACGTTCACATGAATATTGTACCTTAAACCATTTGAACAGATCAAATGTCTAACATTATTATATTTACCCAACTTGTAATGTGTGCAGCATGGACAACAACTGCAGATATTTTACTACCTAAAGTGCACAATGCAACATCATACAATGTATCTGCAAAAAAATTAACTGTGTTCAAACTAGTACATTGCTATTTCTCCGTAGTGATTTTGCTGTGAATGGTGAATTCAAACTGGACTCATAACAATTTGGACCCAGAACATTTTGTTAAAGCTATTCTAAATGCCTTGAAATGAATAAATAGAAAAGTTGAGAAATGTCATTGACATGCGCACTCTGGAATTATGAAGCATTAACTCGGACAGTCTACACGTGTTCTATAAATGTAAAAGTTGTACAAACTAACAATAACATAGTAGAATTTTATGTTGATTCTGATTACAGTAAAATCAGTCAGACTTTAACACCTCCATGATGAACATGGTTTGCCAGAATGCTATTGTGTTTTCTCTCACTTGTTTGGATAGAGAATTTTTGCAGTTGCTTTCTATTTAGTGAAGTGCTTTAGATGTGTGTGTGCATTTGGTGTTCCCTTATGGATAGTTATTTCATGCGTGTATCCCACTTGTAGGTATTACAACAGATATATTGAATGTGATTTTTAAAATTTTAAATGTCTGGTTCGCATAGACTCTTGGAAGTAACTTGTTCAAACTTTAAAGGAGTGTTTTTATTTACTGTAACTCCCCATGTGTATTCTAATAGTGAGGAGAATAACTATTCTGACAGTGCAACCAATGCAGTCCAAGGTGGATTCTAAATATTATTATGATATCGGCACACCTCCTATCATAGCAGTTCTCCTCCCTGCCACTAGGTGTGATGGATAAATGTAGCGGTAGGGGCCGATGATTTTGTTCGGAATGAAATGAGAGCTACTCATGTCTTTTGGATGAACTGATGCACACTAGTGGATATCATGGTTGGGTCAGATGGTGGGCAGGATGGACAAGATGAGGAGGTCAAATATTTTACAATGTTCATGTTGATGGCGTGTGTTTGTGGACTAATGTAAACACAGAATTACTGGGATTGAGGCAACACAACATTCAGAAAGAATACTGAGTATTATGACAAAGCGTGGTTGACTGTTGGTGAAAAGCCACTAAAAGGTCAATGGCGAAGTAGTATTCCAAATTTGGTCAGTAAATTAACTTTTCTTAGAAGCTGAGCCCTATTTGAAATTTTGGTAAGGGTTCAGTGAAATCTTACATGTCTGTCTTTCAAATTGCTAAGTCTTGATTTGATTACAACTTTTGAGCTAAAATGTAGTAATAATAATAACAGCACTAATAACAACAATAATACACTGATATAACTTTAAGTGCTTCACCCCAGTTTCCAGTAATGTAACATTATATATATGAGCTAATTCGAGCTAATATAAAACTGAGTTTTGAACCTGAAAAAAAAGAAAGAAAAAGAAATCAAGCATGTCTTAAAATGGGGAAACATTCCAGGGTATGAAGGGACATTCAGGATGCGATCTGCATGAGCACAGTGCACTGTAAAAAATCAAATATAAATCATATAGAAAATCAGAAATATGGTTTCATGATTAGTATAATCAGAGAAATGAATAGAGGAAATTTTAAGAAGGAGGTGAGTTAGTTCTTAGATAGAGTTAACAATGACATAAGCTGCTATGTTATGCCATTTTTGACACAATACCTCTTTAGACTTATTTTGAAGTTCTTCAGCCTCCTTTTTCAGTCTAGCCTTCTCATTCTCTAGGTCTGCGATAGATTTGCGTAAATCGTCAGCTTCTTTGCTGGTATGTAGTCTTTGGACTTCCAGTTTTCCCACTACAGTCATTTTTTCCTTGGTGGCAATCTCAGTCTCATGAAGACGGGCAGCGATCGTATCAGCCTGCTTCTTGAATTTTTTGGCCTCTTCTTCAGCTTTGGCTTGGGCTTCACTGAGCTGATAAACCTGTAATTTGAGTTTTTCAGCTTCTGCTGTGATCTCCAATTGCCTCTTCCTCTCTGCTTCCAGTGACTTCTGGTATTCCTCTGTTTCCTCCTCCAGACGCTGCTGCATTAATTGTTTGTCCTGCAGCAGCTTTTGGGCCTGCTCCTGAGCCAAGTCTTTCTGCCTCTGTAGCAGCTCTGCTTCTGCTCGTAATCTAGAAGCTTCTTGTATGGCCTGCATTTTCTCTTTGAGCATTTTATCAGCAAGCGCTCGCTGCTGATTGAGGTCGTCTTCTGCAATCTGCCTCAAGCGTGCAGCTTCTTGGGCTTCTACACTAAGTCTGGCAGCATCCTGCGAAAGCTTTTTCATATTCTCAGCCTCTTCAGCAAGGAATTTTTGTACGTTATCCTTGTCTTTCTTGATAAGACGCTGATTTTCCTCCTCAATTCTGATTTTCAGTTTGAGTAGTTCCTCCATCTGAACCTTGACTTTGAACAGCTCCTCCTCCACCTGAGCCCTTTGTTTGACAGCATCGTCCACCTCGTCCTTCAGCCGCTGCAGCTCATCATCCAGGAGAGATTTCTGTTTGTCAGTTTCATCGAGCTTGAGTTTAACCTTTGTGAGCTCCAGCTCCACTTGAGACTTTTGTTTTAATGTTTGCTCAGCCAGTTTTTTGTGCTTCACCATTTCAGCATCAGCTTGTTGCTTCTGCTTCAGTGCTGCAGCTTCTGCTTGCTTTCGTTTCTCAGCTTCAATTTCAGCCTCCTTTCTCAACCTCTCCGCATCTTCTTGAGCTTTGGTTTGGTTCGCAGCTTCTTGCTCAGCAGCTGATTTTTGTCGCTCTGCCTCCTCTGCTTGTTGACGAAGGAGAGCTGCCTCCCTTTCGGCCTTCTCCTTAGCAGCCTCTGCCTCTTTGGCAAGCTTCTTGGCTTTCTCGTACTCTTCTTTAAGCTTCTTCTGCATGATGCTGTCTTCCTTCTGTTGAGCAAGGACACTTTGGACTTGCTGCTCAGCTGCACTGCATTTCAGAGCTGCTTGTTGGGCTACAACAATCTGTTTTTCTGCTTCTATGTCGGCCTCATCTTTCTGCTTTTTGGCTTCTTCTGCTTTCTTTTTCAGGCGTTCAAGCTCATCTTGGGCTGCCTTGCGTTGTCTGGCCGCCTCTTCTTCTGCAGCAGCAATCTTCTTAACCTTCTCCTCTGCTTCCCTTCTCCTCTTCTCCTCCTCGAGGGCAAGCTTCCTTAGTTTCTCAGCCTCCTCCTCTGCTCTGAGCTTGCTTTGTTGAGTTTCCTCTGCAATGTTTTTCAATTTATTCAGTTCTAGCTCAAGATCAAGTTTTCCAGATGAAGCCTTTTCAAAGTTAAGCTTGAGAATTCGGATTTCCTCTTCAACAACTCGCCTCTGTTTGAGTGTGTCATCCACTATTGCCTTTTGTCGTTCCATTTCGGCTTCAGATGATTTTTTGAGAAGGACTATCTTTTCCTCAATGTCTTGCTTGTGCTGGTTGGCCTGGTCTTCAAGAGCTTTCCTCTGGTAAGCCTCATCCTCAGCTTGCCGCCGGAGTCTCTCGTTTTCAGCTTCCTTCTCTTTCAGGGCAATTTCAGCCTCCGTCTTTAACCGGGTGGCCTCACTGATTGCAGCCAGCTTCTCCTTGAGAATCCTTTCAGCCTCGGCTCTCTGACGAGCTGCTTCTTCCTCAGCAACTTGCCTCTGATGCTTGGCCTCCTCTGCGATGGCCCTGAGCTTGCTGGCCTCGTCAGACAGGTCCCTCATCTTGGCGGCTTCTGCCTCAAGAAGTTGTTTGCTCTTCTCTGTGTTGGACATGGTCTCCTCTTCTAACCTCGATTTCATTGAACTGAGTACTTCCATTTCACTCCGGACTTTGGCAAGTTCATCTTCCAGTTGTTTTCTTTGTTGCTGAGCTGCAGCGACTTCATTCTTCAGGCGGTAAAGTTCATCTTCAAGGAGAGATCTCTGCTGTTCTGCATTGTCAAAGTCTGCTCTAAGTCTAATGAGCTCCTGTTCTGCAGTGAGTTTCTGCTGAGCTGTGCTCTCAGCGACCTTCCTCTGCCTCTCAAGCTCTTTCTCAGCCATCTCCTTCTGCTTCAGTGCTGAGTCCTCAGCTTTGGCTCTCTTCTTAGCCTCACGCTCTGCCTCCTCCTTTTGTTTCTCAGCTTCTTCTTGAGCGAGGCTCTTTTGGTGAGCTTCTTCTTCAGCTTGGAGTCTCAGACGAAGGGCCTCGTTAGCTTTCTGTCTCCATTTATCAAGTTCTTTTTCGGCCTCTTCTCTGGCCTTTTCTGCATCCTCCTGTTGTTTTTTGAGTCGTGATGCTTCTTGTTGCAGCTGAACAACAGCGCCATGCTCTTGCTTAAGTGATTCCTCTAACTTTGAGGTCTTTTCAACAAAAGAGATGTGTTTGCTCTGGAGCTCAGCAGCGGCGCTCTTCTGGGCTGCTTCATGAGCAATCTTGATTTGTGTTTCCTTTTCAACCTCTGCTTTCTTCACTTGTTTTTCAGCCTCCTCTGCTTGCCTCCTGAGGTTTTCAAGGTCTTCCAGAGCTTTCTGTTTCTGCTTTGCAGCTTCTTTTTCTGCTTCAGATTTGCGTTTGAGTTCGTCCTCGGCCATGCGCTTTTTCTGGGTCTCTTCGTTAACTTGTTTGCGGAGCTTCTCAGCCTCGTCCTGGGCAGCCTTTCTGAGTTTCTCAGCTTCATTTGCCTTATCGCGAAGTTGCTTAAGTTCAGTTTCTGCAGTAGACTTCTGCTTTACCGTTGTTTCTAGTTGGATCCTGATGAGGCGGATTTCTTCCTCAATTTTCACCCGGCTTTGAAGAGCTTCATCCACTTGTTGACTTTTGTCCTTGATCTGCTGATCTGAGAGGTTTTTGAGCTCATGCAGTTCCAGCTGGATGTTTTTCTTTTGCTTTTCTGCATCTACAGCAGCATTTTCTCTCCTGATTACTTCTTCCTGCATTTTGTGCTTCAGCTCTTGAGCCTCTTTCTGGGCTTTAGCAATGGCCTTTGCTTGAGCTTCAGCTAACTGCTTTTGTTTGTCTAACTCAGCCTGCATCTCGGCCATTTTTTTCTGTTCTTCCGCTTTGATTTTCTCTGCAGCTTTCTGCATTAGTGGAAGCAAATGGTAAAGAAAGGATTATAATCAAGCATGACAGGTTAAAAGTAATACTTTACATTAACCAGCTCCTAAAAGAGCAACTTAATGTACTGTATTACCAAGGCTATGTTAATGTTAAAATTAGCTCAAGGATTAAAAGTTCAATCACTAGATGCAAATTAGATGCACATCCATCAAGGTGATGTTAAATTCACGATGCAATTAAAACAATTCATGACAAGACAATTCAGGGAAAATGAAAGATCGGGGATGTAGCAATTAATGTATGGAAACAAAATATCACTTCACAACACAGCAAGAAAATCATATGGCATGCAACTGTAGCTGTAGCACTAACTTTCTAAAACTGCATTATAACTAGGATTCTAAAATTATTTCATAATACACAATTTTGCTTTAATGCCAAGAAAATTGCTTAAAATAATTTGTTATAGTAAAACATATACATTTCCCACACATATTTACAATTATTACTGAAGTATATGTGTTCAGTATGTAGTATTTAATAGTGGGTTTCTGTGAAATCTCTCAATTTTGGTTTTACGTCTTTTACATTGTCTGTGTGGGAATATTTTTTTCAAGTACATATTAGAACAATGCACTCTTCATTTAAAACAAAGCCTAAATGCTTCATGTTAGAGTATTCTTCACACCATTCTATTAGACTGTTTATCTCATCCCATGCACTGGGGGTTCTTTAAATCACTATTTGCGATAGAATAGAATAGAAAGGAAATCCTAAGTCAAAGATAACAGGTTCAGATGAAGTCAGTATAAGCTAGGAAACCAGCTTATCACCATAATAAGGTTAGAAAGCACAGTAAATGAAGTTAATTAGGCTGACTATTTATAGTATGTACTGCCAATAAGGACATTAGTGACCAGGAGACAGTATTGCAGTATTTCTATAGCAGGCTGCAAGGAAAATAACTATGCAATGGAAAGTCAAAATGCAGTTTGAGAGAGACACAGACGTTGGGATGACAGAGGGAATGGAGACTATACAGTAGGTAGGTACCTGAAACACTGTATATAATTTACCTCTTTAATGCTCAAACAAGTTAAGCATTCATCATGGCAAAGCACTGGCAAGCAGTTAAGAGAAGCAAAGAAACAAACAAAACATCAGGGTTAGAAAATAATGTGAAACCTTAAATTTGTGTTAATCTAGAAAAAGAGAGCTGAAGATCAGGATAACCTGAGCTGAACCATAGAGTCAGAACTTTGAGTTTAACCTCTGGAAAGTAAGTGGCCAGTGGGATAAGAAAGAAAAAGAAATTTAAAAGAAGTGAAAGAAAGAACCCCTCGTTCTAAATACAATGGCACAACACACAAAATGGATGGAAATGGAGTAACTAATACATGTATGAACATACTGTACATTGCACTGTATTTACTCTCTCTAGGTTTAGACACTGAGAGTCACGATCTCAATAAGTCCTCCAACTGAATAATCTACTTCGACAGTGTGTTCACTCGAACGTAGGAAAACCTCATCCATCTTATCTGTTTGCACTTAGTTATTATTTTGAAATGTTTTAACAAATTGTAAGTCTGGATATGATCTGTACTGACAGAATGTAATATCCTCCAAAAAATGTTTGCTTCTCTCACTAATAGGTCAGCTACAGCATGCCAATGTTTCATGCATAACCTGTGCAAAGGAACTATTTGTCGTCCGTACATTAAACGTAGTGTATGTGTGTATGTATGTGAGACACACACACAAAAGTGCATGCATTTTGGGGATCGGCGGGTATTCGTGTTTGCCGGTTGGTTGATTATTTGGCTGGTTGGTTAGGCTGATGTTAGAGTTAAGTTTGTTTGGGATCCTCAGGCAGTTGTCACGCACCTCCTCGTCCTCCAAGCGGCGCTGCGTATCGGTGATGAACTTGATGTACTGACTAGTCAGAGTCATCAGCTCACTGTACCTGGTCCTCAGTGTTACATACTGAGGCAAAGAGGAGAAAACACTTAGAAATGTGTCAGCTTTAGGTATACTTCTTTCATAGTGACAGTAGTCAGTGGTTAAATTGTCCTTCGTTAAAAAAAAATATTGAGTATTTTCAACTAACTACACCCAGTACTGATTCTAATAAAACATACCTCCTGAATAATATTATCAGAAGCAGAATCCAGTTTGGTTTTCTTCAGGGGAGAAGCAAGAGGTTCCACCTGCGCTTTGTAGGCGACCAACTGGAGTTCATAGTCCTATTTGCATAAAAAAGATGAGTTTTTGTAAGTGTTCAAAATGACAATATTTACAACCTACAAAGCAAGCAAGTGTCCACTTACCTTGATAGTGTCAATGTACGCTTTAGCATATTTTTGACACTCATCAACTTTGTCTTTGTTCTGCTCAATCTCCTCCAACAGTTTCTGTTTATAAAAAGAATGAAATAAAAGTTAAGCTCTGGAGTTTCACATGTAAACAATAAGAATGCAGTTAAAATTAACAAGAACACAACATACCTTCTCCTGAGCAAGTTGTTCTTTCATAGTCTTGCTGTCAGTGATGGGCACAGCCTGGATCTTCTCCTGCCTTTGCTTGGCGTCGGCAATCCAGCGGATTAGCCAATCATAGCTGTCGCGATAGTAGCCTAGCTGGCGACCGAGCTGCTCCAGCTCTCTCTGGCGAAGGTCGATCTGGGTGAACACGGCCTTCCAGCGGTCCTGGAGGCTAGACAGGAGCTGGCGGTAGTGGTCCAGCTCAACGTCACGCTCACTGTGCACACGGGACATCTTGTCGCTCACAGCAGAGGCTTTCTTCAGCTCTTCTTCCAGGGAATCGAACACTGGCTGTTCACCCTCAGCTTCAGCTCGCATTTTCTGCAGGTTTCATGCAAAAAAAGTTAGTCAACAGTGATGAAACATGGGCAATTTTATCAGGGCAAGGCTAAACTGGGAGAGACGTTGCACTCTTAAAAACACAGACTTCTACATTGATTACCTTAAGCTTGGTCCTGTAAGTCTCTACTTCCTTGATATCACCAGGCACAGTGTGAACCTCCCGCAGACAGTCCTCATACTGCTTGAGAACTCCCTCAGCACCCTGCGTGTTACGGATGACCATTTCCACAGTCTTCAGCCTGGGGCGAGAAGCATTAAATAAATTTAAATAAAGTTTGGAAACACTGCATTTTCTCTGTAGATGAAATAGTTCAGGACTTACTTGTCAAGATAAACGGAGGACAGCATGTGAGCGTGATCCATCTTCTGCACGGTGACGTCAAGCTCTGACCGAAGCACAGGAGCTGAGGCAGACTGCTGAGGGGAGGCCAAGACTTCATTTGTCCTGACAGATACCTTATCAAGGTCCTTCTTGAGGCCGTCCAGCTGTACCTGGACTTTCTGTATGACAGATTAAGACCTCAGTTAGCAAGATGATACAACCAGCCTACTATGTGGAGCAGATTTTTCAGGAAGGTACTTCAAGGAACCTTTAAAAAATAAATTAAGCTGTGCGCTGGATCAGCCAGAGGCACTGCACAAATTTTAAGTGTTTCAGATCAGCAGGGACCACTGCAGCTGTATCTGTTATCTGCATTTTTACTGAAGCAATTTCATTTCTCTACTGTATTTTCACACTTCAAGCCAACAACGACTGCAGCTCTCAGTTCAACTCTCAGTACAACTTGTATTGTAGTTATACTCTTTTTTTCTGCTCCACCCTGCTGGATGGATTTTAGTACAACACAGGCATAGACAGTCCGACTTTTAACCTCCTTTTAATTATTCAGCTATCTATGAGTCTTCTTGCTTTCTTTACTCCAGCATGTCTTTCCTTATTTTGTCCATACGAGATGATTTGGTGTCACATCACATTGTTATTTCTATACACGGACAAATACAAATTCATTTTTAGTACCTTCTGCTCTGTGGTCTTCTGAACACATTCTTTCAGAGGCTCCTTCTCCACAGGTTTGCGAATGCGAGCCACAGTCTGAGCCTCGCAGTCTTCTATACGCAGACGCAGGTCCTTGATCTCAGAGATGTAGTTCTTACACAGAGACTCATTCTGTTGACCTGTATTACAGCATTTTAATTTGTTTAGTTCAGCAGAAATACAATAAATTAGCTTGAAAGCAAAAAAAAACCAAAAAACTGTCAAGATTTTTTTTTGTTTTGTTTTACATGGCACAGTATGATATGCCATGTGTTTATGAAAGGATATTGTTACACTTGTGCAAACATTTGTCACAGTCTCAGTCTGCTGTTCCACTGCAGTGCATTTAAAGCACATTCAAACATGCAGTCCTTCATGTGTTGGTGTCTGAAACACACACAGCTCCTTATGCGCTACATCCATAGCATATATTATATAATATGGGTTTTCTATGTAAGTAATGACACTAATGTAGTCTATGGCTGCATGACAAAAAGCATAAAATACTTTCGCTTAACTCACAACACATGGGTTCTACTTGGTACAGAGCTGCCAAAAAAAAGCAACTTGGGAACCAAAACAACATGCAGTCACACGACTCTAATCTGAGCACTAATGTTTGTATCTGAACATCCCATTCAAGGCTCAAAAGCGTGTGCACACATTAGCTTGGAGAGCTTTGGCTGACTTTACATCACTCACCTTTGAGCCTAACAACCATTTGCCCTGAAAGGTGAATTGACAATTACATGCCTTGAGGTTTTTGCACATTTTAATGTAAATTCACTCTATACAAATGGACAAAAACTAAATAAATGATCTGTTTAGAGAACAAATATTACCTTTCTCCATGGAGCGAAGCAGGTTGTCGAAATGCTGGGTGGACTTGGTGTAGTCCTCCTCAATCTGCATGCGGTCATCAGGGCCGAAGAGCTGTGAGTCCTGGCTGTCACGCATGTAGTCCTGGTAGTGGAGCTCCAGGTTCCTCATGATCAGCCGGTACTCCTCTGGCTTCATCGTCTTCAGCTGCACAGGTCGGAGAGATTTAGAACCGGACTCCCTCAGTAGAATTCCACATGATATTGAAAATAAGTTGATGCTGTAAACTGATTTAATGGTGTATACTTGATCTGAAAGGGAAGTTTGTCCCATGGCCCCAAGCATATGAGATCGTAAAACAACAACAAGCTCCTTTCATTGTTGATTTTATCAAAGCTAATTACAGTGTCAACAAATTATCTTGTAGTAATTGAATTTGATTCAGAACACTCATAGACACTACAAGAAGCTCTTCCTTGCATATCCCTCCCTGCTACCTCGTGTATACCCTCAAACCCTGGAGAGAAGTTGTTGATACAGACCATGGAGATGTTCCAGGAGCGTATCTGTGTGTAGTCTCTCATCAGGTACTGCCATGACAGCAGACTCTTCATGTCTATATGGAGCTTCTGCCACATGGACACCATCTGCTGATGACCTGCATCCAGACTGCAACCGGACAAAAAAGCAAATAATGTCACAATTAGGAAGTGCACATGTAATCGACCACCCTAAATGATCAGGCAGTGCACGAAAGTGTCTTCATACTTTATAAAAACCATGTTTATCTTGAGTTTCCACTGACCCCTATAACTTATTGAAACCCATTTGTCTTTGTCACAAAAAACAATCATAAAGTTTGTTTTGTTCATAAATGTATTGTAGACGTTTTAGGAACTTGATGCCTCGTGGTTATTTTCCCGTCAACAAGGTGCTTTTGGTAGCTGTCCACAAGCTTCTTCCAAGCTTAGATTTGTATTTTTGACCACTCCTCTTGACAGAATTGGTGCAGTTCAGTTGAAGTTGTTGGCTTTCGGACATGGACTTGTTTCGTCGTCAGAATCCACAGGTTTTTCTTCTTTTAAGACTTTACGAAGTCCAGTCTTAAACATTTATTGTAGCCTTATTTAGCCATTTCTTTAATTTTTTCATATGTGTTTGCAGTCATTGTCATATTAAAACAGTCAATTGCATCCAAAGTCCTACCTTCTGACTAACAATTTTGGGGTTTAACTGAAGACTGTGGAGGCAACTCTCCTTCATCATTATTCTATTTTTTTGTGTGAAGCATCAGTTCTACTGGCAGCAAAGCAGCCCTAGAGCATAATCATGCCTCCACCATGCTTGATAGAGGGTTTGATGTTCTTGGGGTTAAAATTTTACATTCTCTTCTCCAAACATATCTCTATGTATTGTGACTAAATAGCTCAATTTTTGTAAATTTTTTTTTTGTGATCAGCAGCAAACTTCAGTTGAGTTCTGGTAGAGGTCATGCCACTAAGAAATTTGAATAAACACAGCTTTCTACATCACCAAAACTGATAATTCAAGTCACTGTATTTATATTTTTAACCCAGCAGATTATGTCATATTTCCAGAAGACCTATAATAAGTCTACGAAAGAATCAAAATCTAGGTTTTTAGACACTAGGGTTTCAATGATTCCATCATAGAAAATTCAGTGTTATAGGAGTCATGGGAAACTCAAGATTGCCATGATATACATGGTCTTCACAAGTGTATGTAAACTTTTGCTCACCGCTGTAATTGTTGTCACACAGGCGCCAGATTTTGTTTTGCTGTATTGTATTCTTACCTTGACACACTGTCCACAGCCTCCTTGTTGACTGGAGGTACCATGAAGCAGACTGAAGGCACCACTGCCTCATGTCCAGCACGGTTCAAGACCTTCCACTTGAAGGGCTGAGAGTTGTTGAGGAGAGCGCACTCATCTCCTTTGTGAACTGTGATCTGAAACCAAATCCACGACACATTAAAGAAGGCATACTCAGGCTTTGTCGCAATTATGGTCAAACTAGTAAATAAATATACTAACCTCCTGCTGCTTGAAGTCACAGACAGCCTGAATGGGTGTTTTGCCTTTGATGGAGGTGGTGGGGTTTCGTGGTTTCAGCTGGATGATGGACCTGGCTCTCTTGTTCAGGCCAGTCACCAGAGTCTTGAATTCATTCAGCTGCTCTTTCTCCTCCTGTTGAAAACAAGTGCAAACTAGATTAGAATAATTGTATATGTTTTCCCTTCACCTTTCTTTTTCTTTAGAATGTCTTACATGTAGCATTATACATGACCGTGAGCATGAACGTCTACTTACCACAGCATCCTGCAGCAGATCCTCCAGGCGTGTGGCTGTTGTAGAGCGATCGCAGCTGTATTTCTTTTTCATGTTCTCTTGCATTTTCTTCATCTTGTCCTGGGCCTCTTTCACATCGCCAAAGAACTGCACAGAATGGAGGAATATGAGCATGTGTGTGGATGCTTATAGGCGGGTTCATGCAATATGACAGATTTCTGTTCATTAATGTGTGCGTTCCACACCTGGTAGTAGGCTGTGTTTTCTTTGAGATGAGCCTCTATACAGCAGCACAGCTGGAGGATCCAGCTCCACTCAGTCTGCAGGGCAGCTGTAAAGGACTAGTAGGAACCAACAGCACATGATAACAGTGGATTAATTTGGGCCTTAATAGATGCATTTTAGAGTAGAGGCTGTATGTGGATGTTTCACACTTCAGCTGCCATTACTGCTGTAATCACCTCGACTGTCTTCTTGCCAGGATGTCCATCCTTGACAAGTTTGTCTCCCATAGCCTGGATATCATTGACCTTCTTTTCTCTCAGCTCCAGCTCTCGCATGAGACCCTGATGAATATAAAGGACACAGTTCATTATAATCATGAGACAAAAATCATGTTTAATTTGTTTAAGAACTGATGTAATTCAATCTAAAAATTAATGAGTGCATTGTGTGATAGTAGAATTTGACGTCTTGTTCTGCCTCTGCCAACGCACCGAGTAGTTGTCTTTCTTAGCCGTCATGTTGCTGTTCCTGTCACTCCAGTCAAAGTTGACCTCTTCCTCTTCTTTGTCATGTAACCACATCAGTTCCTTAGTGGCAGCGCTGACGAAGCTGTGCAGTGAATCCAAGTTCCTTAGACGGGATTTGGAAGAGTTCTGAAAGAAAACAATGAATCAAAATATCAGCGGCTGAGAAATATGCAAACACACACAACTGCAAGTTAAAGTCTGTCTGTGCAGTGAATCTAAAGTTACACAAAAATCTAAATATTATCCACAAAACAATGTTTTTGGAAAATGAAAAGATTTACCTGTAGTTTGCCATACTGAAGGTCCAGTTTTCCCAGGTATTCTCTGTATGTGCCCTTACTGACAGGTGACAGTTGGTTCTATAGCAAATGAAAGATACAAAAAGACATTACCACTCACATACATTTAATTACTTTTAAAATCAACAGCAGAATTTGGGCCACTCTGTTGTCCTCTCCAGCAGCCTGATAAGACCACTACCTCGTCTGCCTTGGCCCGTTCAATCTTGGATTTAAAGTCCTCCACGGTCTGATGCAGGCCTCTGTGGCTGCCCAGCTGGGACTCCACCGAGGGCAGGTCAGATCCCCACTCGGCATCATCAATGCGACGCTGGTTCTCCTCCACCCAGGCCAGCAGGTCTTGGACGTAGCGCAGGGTCACGTCATCCAACTCTGGCCGTACCTTCATGATGGACTGCTGGGTGCTCTTGGTCAGATTCACCTGGGAAGTAGTCATGCTAGCAGTCTTGGGACGAAGGTTGTAATCGCTGCGCAAGTTCACCAGGCGCTCATGGAGGCAGTAAACTCTGTAGAGGAAAAAAAAAAAGACACATTGAGCTGTTAGTGGACAATGATTGCTTCTCAAAATATTTTGGAGTTTTCACTTCACTTTCTTAAAGTGACTGGTTTAAGTTCTTGAACTACTTTGTAGTGAAATGTACTATGTGGGTAGTTCACTTGAATGCAGCGTATGCAGAGCACCTACCTGCGGTACATCTGATCAGCCTGAGGGTGGCGCCCATCCTTGAGCATCTGCACATCATTGAAGAGCAGGCGAATCATGTTTTCTGCCTTGTCCAGCTCCCTTTCCACCTCCGCTGTGTGCTGTGCTGGTTTTCCTGCACTCAGTAGGCGGATGTCCTGGAAGAACAATAGCAATAAAAATATGAATTTCCACCTTCTTTTCAAATGGCATCAAAGCCAAGTTACAATATTGTTTTATGAATGCCTAGATTTATGTTTAAAGTGAGATTCATAGAAGTTTCACTGGTGCATTATTGCATTGATGCTGCTACAGGTCAATTCTGTATTCTTTAATGTATCCAATATTTAAAATGTCACAACTACACAACAATTGGATGCCCAACAAGTGGTTTGAGATCTTTTGGATTTCCCATCATTTTATGAACACCCATAAAGTACACAGCAGTTAGTCTTTTAACTGTTACATCTGTGAAGGACTCACCGATTGCACCAGGGAGGTCAGGTAGCTGAGCTGGTCATCACACATCCCTGACTCCATGTTGACTTTGCTGTAAATTCTCTGGAGCCTCTCAAGTCTGGGAGAGATAAGATCAATAACTGTAAATTCAGAGCAATAGAGCAAAATAAAACAGTGACAATCCCTGATCCATACACGATCCACAGCTCACAGGGCGACAGTCAGGACACTTACGGCCATCTGCGCTTCAGCAAATACTCCAGTTTACAAGGGTCACTGACAAAAGCCATTTCTCAGCTCTTCTGGACAGATTATAGCTCAGGCTGCAAGAAAGCTGGCTCTTCTCACACTCCCATTATTCCGCCACATATAGGCCCAGAGTGAAACAAAACTGTCTCCGTTTTCTGACAAAGAAGTCCAGTCTGTTCATTCTGCATCTCAGAACCGTAAACAAGGCTATCAGACTGACAGATGACCACAGGATCTCGTGACTCTAAGACCAACCCATTTCCCTGGCATGATGCACGAAATTCTAAATGGATTTTAAAAAAACATCAAACAATACTTCACCCTATTTCATCAGATTTAATTATTTCTTTGGTGTGTCCAATTATGGGAAACACTCTCTCTCATTTTGTTACCAGCCAATACGCAAAACAAAAAAAGCTGTCTTTCACTAGAATCTTTAAGGGGCGTTTTCCAGCAGAGAAAAAAATATTGACAAAACTACAACTCGGAAATAATAAATCTTTGATGCATCAATTTCCATAGTAGGGAAAAGTTGGCCAAGAATGAATAAAATATAACTGGCAATGATATAACTGTATCATTCTCTTATGAGTGGGTTGTTGATAGCTAACTGGATAAAGTTTAAGCTGAAGCTGGTCTCTAGCTAAGTGGTATCTGCTTTAAATCCAAATCCCAAGATGATGGAGCTTTTTTAGCCCCTTGGATCAAATTAGATCAAGGTTTCTACTGGAATCTAGAATCTAAAAGACTTACCTCTAACCTAATTTTTCCAAAGACACATTGTTCTGTTGTGGTAAAAAAGTACTGTATGGTTCTACCTAATACTTGTGCATTCTTCTTGGCCTGCAGTCAAAACCAAGGTTGAGAATTATCTCCAAATCTGCCTGCTTGGTGTGGTGCCTGGCTGACTTATTTCTGTACTGTTCTGACTTGTTAATACTGCACCCATTTCTAAGGAAAGACTCTGTCCAATTAAAATCCAATGACTGTAAACATCTACTATTAGTCATCTGTGTTCTGTCCCAACCTTTCAAACTCTATCCTGAGCAGCTTCTCTCTCTCGAGGATGGCCACATGGAGTCGACCCCATTCTTTCTCCACATCAATGGGATGGTAACCAGGAGGGACCTTCACCTGACCAGCATGCACTGCACTCTGTGGACAGGTAGAGGCACAATTCATGAGTTATTATGCATACATGAGTCAATATTCATGTATTAAAAGAACAGAATGTGACAAAGAAGTGAGGTTTCCTTGCCTCAAAGGACTGGTAGATGTGTTTAGAGTGGTTCTTGTCTTGTTCTTTCACTGGCAGCTCTGTCTCTTTGAACTTTGAGAACTGCCGCAAAAGAAGCTAAGGAATAAAAATACACAAAAGGTACATTTACATTAAATTAAAGTTCAGATTGTCTCCTTTTAATCAATAGATTTTTAGTTGTTTTCTAAAAAAAATATGCATTCTAATCGAGGTGTTTGAAATGCATCAACATGACATGGTGGAATAATGACTTTATGGTGCAAATCACACATTATTGCATTGCTATTTTGGAATACTGATTCACACAATATGTACATTGCTCTCTGATGAGTCACTCTGAAATCCATATTTCATAAATAGGATGAGGACACTAAAGTAACACATCATGCTGCTATTCTTGGAAAAGTGAGGGCATCGTTCACACATCCCCATGACCAGTGTAAATTAAATCCTCCCTCTAATAGACTAACATCATTTCACTGGCTATATCACCAGGGAGGGAATGTTCTAGAGTTAACTGAGTGTTTTTAAAAAGAACACCAAAGCTACTAGCTACTTTTGAAGCTGCTGCTCTGCAAATAATTTTGAAAAGACTAAAAAAATGTTGAGCAATGCTGACAGGGAGTGGAAGAGCGCTGATTCTTCTGAGGATTAAGTTGAACATTATGTGACTTTTGGCTGCATTTTCTCAGCACCAGCGCTGCCACACCTACAGTACAACAATACTTGTGCAGTCGCCTGTATCTGTGCACAGCCTGTTCTTTAACCCCTAGATGCATGTGGGTCAAAAATGACCTGGCGAGGTTGTTTTCTTGCAATATCTTTGTAAAGAAAAGTTTTTATCATTTTATGTTTCAGCTATTCCTAAAAAACATTTTTTGATAGCATTTCATTTAAACTTTTATACTTTAAAAAAAAAAATTAATATTTGTATTACTACCTCAACCTCTTTATCACTGATGATATCATACAAGAGACGATGCACAAACTTGGAGGGATGGACGGTAGCAACAGTTAAAGGAAAAGAGTGGAAAAATGTCAAAAAAATGGGTGTTGTCATTCTTCTATTGCTGTTCTGTGTAATATTCTTCTTTTTTCAATCATCAAAATGTTCAAAGTCTGCTATAAAGTGGAAAAATAAACAGATTTCAAACATGACATCATTCTTTTGTGGACAAAAATACAATACAGCCACTAATGCAAATGATTATTTTTTAACCAAAATTGCCAAAAATGGCAAAACACACAATGATTCTTATACGGGTGATTTTTGACCCACTAAAGGAAGAGTGCTGGTCCAGTCACTGGAGCATCTAAGGGTTAATCCAACAACTGGTGGCTGCAGAAACCTCTACACATTTTAATATATGTACTGTTTTAATTGGTCTTTTTCTTGGAAAGCATTAATGGAAACATTGTTTTTCTGTGTTCTTGCTCAACTGCAAACACACCCAAACATAATCCCTGGCCTAGAGGCACATATAACAGCGTGTCACTGTAAAATCAGCTCACCTCTATCTCCTCATAGCTGGCGGGGAACTTCCTCTCTTCGAAGATCATGACATGGTGGCGCATCCACTGGAGCAGGACAGTCACCAGCTCATAGTACTCCTGCCAGCGCAGCTCCAGGTCCTGCAGCCAACGCAGCAGAAAGGATAGCAGCGAGTTTAACAACAACAAACAGGAGGGCTCTACTTCTCCTGTGTCTCCATTTTCGCTCGCTCACCACCCTGAACTCAATTAGGTAGCAACAATCCAGGTCTTGTGTGTGTGGACAAGGAGGGAGAGAGTAAAAAAAAGGAATGCTGACGTGGGAGACGGAAGACAATGGTGGGAGACAGACAAAGCAGCATATTTTTCTCGTTTTTTTTTTTTTTTTTTTTTTAGATTACGTGTGTGCAGCTGTCTCCATGTCTATTAGGACTAATGCGAGGAAGAAAATAATTTAAATGAGGTCAATATTCACTTCTACAGGGGTCATCTTTAAGATTAGGCCTTTAAATGGAATTAGGAATTAGTAAGTCCTTGGAGAAGAGGGAATGGCTCACAATACACATTTGAGCTCTTCTCTGTTTTGACCAGGAGTTGCTAATTTCCTGTGATACTTGGTTTCACAAGACTTCCATTTTACGTTGTGCTACTGATCGCATTGGACAACAGTGAAAGAAAAAAAAAACAGTGACAAAGTAAATTTTATAAGCAGAGTCACAAGTTTGCTCAGTTTTGAATAAATCTGATCAAGCATTCCATCAGATGACATTTGAGCAAGCATTGGTGTTACCCAGAGGCACATTTACTGCAGTTTTCTCCCTGTTTTTCTTACATTAGATCTGACGGTGGCTTCAACACGAGGCATGACATCATACAAGGACGACACGTAAGTGATGATGGATTTCTCATCAGGATGCGGGACATCCACGTCTGAAAGGACAAGGTAACAATTTTTATGCCTGTTTCATTAAACAGTCTATTGACAAATTGTAGCATAATACTCAAAAAATGCTAAATCAAATAATTATCAGGATTAAAAAATGTTTATACTGATTTTGTCCAGTCTTACCCTCAGGGTCCAGGAGGCGTGTCACTCCCAGGTCTCTCTCAGCCACACTAAAGGCGTGTTCTAGGTTCTCCATGTTGGTCTGTCGGTACACTTTGCCCATGTCGATGAGTCTGGGGCTGAGGAAGACAAAAATGCCACAACATAGCCTTGTTGAGAGGAAGAAGAAAATCTTCAGATGTTCAGAAATATCATTTCTAGTGTGTCTGGTATATAGTATCACGAGACTTTAAAAAACACAAATGTCAGTCAAACGAACAGAATTGAGCACTAAATGTCACACCAGAACATGTTTGCAGAACTAATGAGGGCCTGTTTGCCTAAGTGGTATCACCCAAATACTTTATACTGGCAGTAATACTTCTTAAGACCTTCTGCCAATGGCTAAACGCCATAAACGAGCCCACCTGTAAGAGCACCTGCCTTTATGTCCTCTGGGTGTTTGACTTTTTCTAGCAGATGTCAGAGAATCTATAGGTGGAATGTAATTTACAGAGTAGCTACCATAATCAAAGCTGAAACATCCTAAGCTGGCAACCAGCCAAAGCTTGACTCCCACAAGAGACAAAAGTTGAAGAACAGGATGATTGAACGCATCGGAGCCTCATCTCATCTGTCATGCAGACTTTAGGCACAACATTCATTCATAACATCATAACTGACAGCAGGTTTGAATGCATTTCCAAATTCAAGTGCAGTTAATATCCCTGCAGCACCGGTTGTGACATTTAGTAAACAAATACAGCACATGTAGATTCATACAGCTCTCTGGTGCGTTGAGTGAAATGGACTACATCTTGTGCATAAACAGGAGAGGACTCCACATGACGGATTTCTCGGACAGAGAACTGCTTCGTCGGCCTCTGGGGGCTCTGGCTCTCTCTTCCATGAAAGCTGTGGGACCTCCATCCATGGCCCAGTTCATCACCGCTGGAGCGAGCCCCTGAGCTATTAGAACCCCGCCCTGAGTCCCAGGAGGATCCTTCAGACGGGATATCATCACACACCATCACCACCCTGTCGTCCACATCGCTAAGAGATCCTAGTCCACTACCAATGAAGCCCAGGCTTCTCTTCTTCTTCTTAGACTTCTTCCTTATACTGAGCATGTCAACATCTGCAGGTGGGTCCTTGTCCAGTAGCAAGTAAAAAGATGAAGTCCAACTACGTATTCCAACAAATCTTTGGAAGACTTAATTATTGCAGGTAAATCCATCTTGCCATCATCATCAGGACACCCAGCATCTTGTGAAGATTCTCTTGATCCTTCCGCAGGATTTCTGAGATGAAAAAGCCTCCTAGTGGTACAGCCAAGTCACTGCTCCTTAATCAAGCTTTTTTACAAGAAGGTTAAGCTGTGGCCTCACAAATCCACATCATAAGCCCTCTCCCATGCACATCAACCGTAGAGAATTTTAAATTCTCTGGAAGAACGCATAGTCTGCACTAGATTGCCCGGACGTGTGCCTCAGTCTGAAGTAACACCACACTTTTCATGTAGCAGCATCAGAGCGCTACAGTTACGCCCACACACCACACCCCTGACCTTTATGAAAGGCAGCAGAAAGCCAGCCTCAGGAGACTTCAAAAAAAAAAAAAAAGAGAGAGAAAAAAAGCTGCAGGTACACGCTCCAAATTCAGGAAACTTGCCCCTGCAGGCACCTGTTTCTTTCAAATCATAATGGAGCCAAAGAAAAATACCTCACGGAACTTTCTCTCACCTAATACCGCTTTTCTAGTGTTTACTCCTTGAATGAATCTCATGAATCCCATTCTTATAAAACCAACCATTTGTAAATTGTATTGACATATCCTCCTGAGAAATGCGCTCGCTTTCATTTCTCAGGATGCTAACACACAAAGCGTCTCTAACCACTAATTCTACTGTAAAGACATACAACAGCTTTGGAGGAATTAGCATATTTAGGGTTTTAACAGCAAAGGCTTTTTAATACTGGGTTCCATGCAAGTTAATAAGCTAATTACATTCAATAGAGGAATTATCATCTTAGCACAATGGCAAAGGAGGTGCAGAATTACCCATAGCCAACACCTACCAGTGGTATTCCCAGCCTGAAGGCTTGAAATGTTCCCGGAGACACATGAATACATATTTTGTTAAAGCAGCATGAGTGCTGTCAGGTCTAGTACGTAGAAAATGGGACTATATATATATATATATATATATATATATGTATATATATATATATATATATATATATATATATATATATATATATATATATATATATATATATATATATATATATATATATATATATATATATATATATATATATATATATATATATATATATATATACGTGTGTGTGTGTGTGTGTGTGTATGGAGGCTCTACAGCGCTAAAGCTCCAGACACTGCTAATTTTCTTTCCATTGAAATAAATCAACCATAATACCCGAAAACAGCCACGTCATGGTTATCATGTCTAAAATTATTTAAGGAGTAGACGCATACTGTCAATACAGCGAGTAGGATTTAATTACAGAGCAGGTTTAAACTGGCATTATGAAGTGTAATTTGACATTCTGAAAGCATTCCAAGGTCTCACTGCTGCTCCAGTGCACTTAGTATTGAATTCAGCTCATGGATGACGGTGTACTATGACAAGACCCTGAAAAAAAGCAATGAGAAAGCCTCGCAACCTCTGAACAATATCTATTATATCACTGGTGTTGTATTTTGGCATTGTGGGCATTAAATAAGGGGATATGCTTTAACTATAAAAAACACAGTGATTGCAGAAGATGGTGCAGTGATGTGCAGAAGGCTTTCTGTGGAGACTTGTGTAACTTCATTTCATATTATGGATATTAAACAAATTAACCGCACTCACTAGTGCTTGTGTATGACAGCATTGAAGAGTTTGCCATCCCTCCAGCTGGTGGTGAAGTTGTCGCAGCGGATGCCCTGGTAGCCGTCCGTCATCCTCTGGGACCAGAGCAGCAGCTTCTCCTTGGCTGTCATGTCTTCTGACTGGCCATTGATCTGGATATCGGAGATCTGAGACAATATATATTCAGATAGAATGTTAACACACTGCAAGTAGCACATATTGTAGATAAAATATGTTGAAGAAATGTGGAAAAAAAATTAGTCATTAGTGGAAACCAAAAGATGTAATTTAAATGGAATTGCTCGACACCACAAGAGTTAATTTTTAAGGAATTATAAAAACCACCATTAGTCTCAGATCAACATGATAATCATTTCTTGACTTAATATCTTGATCATTATGTCATTTACATATTTTATGTTTATTAGAGTCAGTAGGTTGGAGTGTTGGTTCACAGGATGCAGCAGGATTTCTGCTTGGTGTAGTCTGGGGAAACGCCACTGTGACTACAGTAAACAGATAACTTTTTGTTTGGGGAATCTGGGGCCAGAAAAGATGAGTCACAGCAGGCAGTGGGATTGTATAAATGAATGTCTAATTGTGTCCTGCACCCAAATTGTCATCTTATCGCAGCTCTGTCTTGGAAACCTGCTAAGATTACAAAATAAAGCTAAATTCCAAAATGTTTAGAGAAAAAAAAATCAATTTACATACTTTTTCTGTCTTTTCTTGGGCAAATTAATCATTTCAAGACAGTCAGCCTGTGGGATGTAACACTACATTGCATGATAAGATGAAAATTTTACTCCTTTCCCCCTTTGATGGTGAGCCTTTATGACTCACCAGCAACCACAGCCCAGGTGTCTTATTTTCCTCTATTGTGTGAAAGTATAAAGACTCAGGGAATGATGTGTATCTACAGGGCACAAAGGCATCTTTGCCCAATCGCCTCATCAAACCACACCAGTCTCGCCTTTGTTTCCCATACTTGACTTCATTTTTTTTGCAACTTCTTTTTTTATATGGGTGAGGGTGAGGCCGTGACTATTAAGCTGATGTCCAGGGATTTCTGCCTGGCAGCTCGTAGCAAATACAGGAAAAGCAACAAAAAAAAAAGAAAAAAATGTGTACGGGATGTGGTTGCCATCACCTGACACACCCTCCCCCTGGGAGAGGGGGCAGAGTGAGTCACACCAACACACCCTGATGGTGTTTTGTTTCTTGAGTTGAAATTAGCTACAGAACACTACATACTTGACTGCAGTGTTAGTGTGTTATAAGATTACTTCTAAGAATATGGTTAGAGTGAAATGTGTTTTAATTAGAAAATGAAGAGTCCAGAGTCCATTCAGATCGCCTCCGAGGAGATGGGAAATGGCAGCTGAGAGGTGCAGATCCCAGAGACAGAGGTAGAGAGCGATAAAATAATGGAACACAACACTGACTGAGGAGGAGACCTGGAAGTGGAGGATGATGGTCCATATTAACCCCAGCGTCAGCTTGGGGTTCCCATCTGCTATGTCATCGTTTCTGATGTTGACCAGTTTGACCTAAGAAAACAAAACAATCATAATATTCTAATGATCACAGCCTCATCTGCATACATAGATGACAATGTATTTCACATATTTTTGAGATTCAAGGACACATTTTCTGCATCTTACCTGCCGGTGTCGGAGGAAGTCCAGTGCTATCTGTACATTCTGCAGTTTGTGGAATCGCATGCGGCCTTTCTCTCTGGGCTGAGGATGACAAAGAGGAGAAAAAGAGGTGTTGGGTTACATTGTGGACATGGTTCTGTTACTACAGTCAGAGATGATCCTGTAGGTGTACTGGTGGACAGGGAAGGAGGACAGAGTTCAAAAAAATATGAAGAAATGAATGACAAAAAGGCTAAAGCATCAAATGGAAGGAGATTTATGACAAAGAAGAAATGTGGGATGACTGGTAAAACTCATATCAGTATGTAAATAGTTCCAATAGAATACAGTCTTAAAGTCCTGATTCCAAATGCTCCTATTTTTTTTCCATTTAATTCTGTTTTTCACCACTATCCCACACATAAAAAAATGATAAAATAATGGGAAGAGCTGCAGGAAATCTGCATCAACTACATAGTTTTATATCATTTAAGTCATTTGACAACAAAGTAAGATTAGCTTACATCGTATAACGATCAGCTCTAATTATTTAAATGCTAATCCAAAGTATGCACAAGATACAACAGCAGAAAAGTCACGCTGAACCAAACAAAAAGGCTCACAAACAAATTCAGCAGCTACATGGTTAAGGCAAGCCTGTCAATGAGAGAAACAAAAAACTCAAGAAGATAAATCAGGATGACTGGAGGTCGATGGATCCCATGCACAGCCAAATCACTGGGAAAGTGCAGGTGAATCATTTTTTAAAAAAGCACAACAGGATGGCCTAGTGTACGTTAGAAACCCACTCACCAACCGAGCGCTCCTGACCACGTCTCTCTCCCTCGGCTAGCCCCAGCAAGAGCAGTGCAAAGGAGAGGAGGCGAAGGCCGGAGGGCAAAGACCAGCACACACAGAGGAGAGTTAAAGGACGGCAAACAGGAGAAGGACAGGGAGGGAGAAGAATAGAAAAGAAGAACTGTGGATCAGATAGGAGTACAGTTCACAAACACACACACAGGCCAAAGTGGCGTCAATGTGTTAAGGCTGTGGAGGCATTCAGAAGATGAGCAGAGCTGCAGCAGAGCGATGAACTACAGCAGCAGAAGCAGCACAAAAGCATCTGCACGCATCTGAGCCACGGAAGCCAGCAGCAGGTCGCTCACATCATATTTAAAGTGCGAGCTTTCAGTTTAGGAAAAGTTAAACAGAGAGAAGTAAGTCAAAAGATGGCCGTGAGATAGAGGAAATGGATTGAGCCACCAGAGGGAGTTAACAGGTCTTTGTTTAGCAAAGTTCAGCCCAGGTTAAGCCTTTGACTGACATCTTGGCTGAGATAAATCACAATATGTTGCCACAGGAATCACAGTCCCTGGTTCACTTGAGGTAAGTAATCCTTGTATAATTTGTCAGGATTAGGTTTCAAATTTGAGGGTGAAAAGATGTAGAGCTCGGCCACATTTGCTACTCAGACAAAACAAATCAGATATCAACTCACCAGTGATTCTCCAGAGAGGACCTCCAGCAGCGAGATCAGGTTGTGTCCATCTCGAAGGTCTTCATACAGGTCTGACACGCGACGCTGCGACTGCCAGGAGGAAAGGGAAACAGAAGATATATCACCAGGATTCAAGCTGCAAGCGTGAATAAGCCTGACTACTTTATTCAACATGTGGTGCAGTTTGTGACTTTGCAATATTAACCAGTTTAATAGGATACTGAAAAAAAAACAGCGGTGTTAAAGTTTGGGTTAAAACTGTTTAGTGTTATATAATTTTTCTACAGTGCTTGGAGCATTCTCTGAACTCGCACAATTCTACACAGGTCAGGAATGCATAGCTGTGAGCAGCCAAACTTGACTCCTGCTCCGAGTGGTAGCTGTCAACTTTGACAGGTGAGGAGAGGTGCAATGGGGAATATAAAACTGACTAAAAGACAGAGCCGTGTCTTGGATCTTTTAGATTTTATTGTATCTTTTTATTGCAGAGGTGTGGTGCAATTGCGTCCAAAAGTGAGAGAAGTAAGGGAAGATTTTGTGACGGTGAAAACACAAGACTAGACAGGAGAAGGAAGTTGGACATGCAATCAGACACTGACCAGACACACATGTCATATTTATACCTACCTCTCCCTTCCAGTGCTGGATGAAGAGAGATGGAAGATGAAGGAATGATAGATAGAAGACATGGATGAATAATGGAGAAGGACGGGATAGAAAACAGAGAGGATAAGAAGGGATACGGACATGAAATGAAGATAGAAAATGAAGGTAAACATGATGGTTTACGATACACAAAGATGAAACACTCAATAATTAAGCTTTTTTGTAGTTCCATGACAAGAAACATCAAATCAATCGCTCAGTGGGGTGTGTTCGACCATGTGGGAATAATGGAATGAAAGTAAATTTTCCTTTGCAAGTTACAACAGTGGCTGGTTTATCTTGGCAAGGATCTGAGCACCGTGCATTTAGCCAACCTTTGATATGCTCCTCCCTGCCTGCAGAGGGAAGATGAAGCCAATATGGAGCTAAATTTAGTGAAGGTGAGTGAGTGTGACCACCAGGGTTCACTGTTTACATTCTAAAAACTCAACTACTTTATAGGATGTGGCGTGCTGAAGTTTGCACCACTGCAGTGGACTATCATTTAAGAAATGTCTGTTTTAATGAGCTGCAAACAAAGGCAGCTTCTGTCAGATTAGCACCCATTCACGTACACTACCATTCAAAATTTTACTGTCATTTAGAAATGTTCTTATTTTTGAAAGAAAAACATTCTTTTTCAAAGAAGATAACATTAAATGAATCAGAAATGCCATCTAGGCATTGTTAATGTGATTATTCCATCTGGAAACAGCTGATTTTTAATTTAATATCTCCATAGGGGTACAGAGGAACATTTCCAGCAACCATCACTCCTGTGTTCTAATGCTACATTGTGTTCACTAATGGTGTTGAAAGGCTAATTGATGATTAGAAAATCCTTGTGCAATTATGTTAGCATGTGAATAAAAGTGTGAGTTTTCATGGAAAACATAAAAATTGTCTGTAGTTGACTAAAGCATCACATCACCGATGATCCACATGAAGTATGACTGTTAATTTCTAGCTTTTAAAGTGACGAGTTTGGTGACTTTCAGGCAGCTCTTTGCTCTGAATCTCTTAACCTCCTTAGTGTGTGCTGAAGAGCTATCTATCACCACCGTGCAATTACTTTGCACTAAAGAGGCTGTGGTTGTGCTCCACGTGATCAACCGCTGCTGAAAGGTAGGTGTTGCTCTACAAATTACTCTCTCAGGGTCAAAAAAAAAGCTGCACTGTGAACTTTTCAAGGTGAAAATCATTAGCACATCATCTTCGCCCCTCCTCATGCCTTATTTTGTGCAGTTGTTCTAGTTTCCTCCGTTTTCTTACTATCAGTCACACACAACTTTCAGATCTGCTCAAACAGTTCTCAGGAATCTGCAAGAAAATTCATTTCGCAACTGCTCTGAAACTCCACTCTGTCAACGTAAAGAGATTTACTGAGCGGGAGACAACACTCAGTGGCCCTTTACAGCTCTTCATAGCTTCACCCACCCCACAGTCTGGCCCCATCAAGCCAACCATTAAGCCATTAAATCAGTTTAACACCAGGTTAACTTGAGCACATTCAGCCACAGAGTTAACACTTTTCCTGCCAAACATGAGCCTTTTCTACAGATAAGATTCTCTACTGCTGACTATAGGTGGCGACGATGTTCCTTCTATTTGATGCTAGGCTTAAAAGCATTTTCTAGAAGAATATTAATATACACAATCAGTCAAAAGTTTGGACACACCTTCTCATTCAGTGCTTTGTATTTATTTGTATTACTTTCTACATTATAGATTAATACTTTTTTGTTTACAAGATAATTCCATATGTATTATTTTATAGTTTTGATGTCTTCAGTATTAATCTACAATGTAAAAAACAATTAAATAAAAACCACTGAATGAGAAGATGTGTGCAAACTTTTGACTGGTAGTGTAATAATAATATTTTCAGGCACTGATTGAAAACCCTCTTTGCACAAAAAAAGCAATACAGAGAAACTGTATTTGGAAAAGCCCTATTCAGAGGAGTAACAGCTTTTCAAGTGAATGATTGTCTGGAACAATTTTAACAATAACATTGATGTGAATGCTTATGCAGCTCCCTGTGCATCAATGCATGCCTTGTAGTTCAGACCCAGCAGTCTGCGCAGCACATGTGCTACCGTTGGTGATCACGGCTCCAGTGCCAAAGCCAGAACTTGCCTTTTCAGAGGCCGCTAAGTGAGTCCAGATGTGTGTGACTCACCCTCCAATATTCCCAGCGAACACTTAAGGGGAACAAGCAGGAGTAACTGCAGTACGTTCCCATACAGTGGCAGCAGAATACGTTAGCACTGCAAATTTGTGGAAAGGATAACACTTTCTTTGTGCTTATTTTTCCCCTCATGT
This sequence comes from Amphiprion ocellaris, assembly GCF_022539595.1. Classification (NCBI taxonomy): domain Eukaryota; kingdom Metazoa; phylum Chordata; class Actinopteri; family Pomacentridae; genus Amphiprion; species Amphiprion ocellaris. The sequence goes on from NC_072774.1 coordinate 29,324,869, forward strand.
TCCATTTCTTTAAAAAAAAATGAATGGGCCAATGTCGGAGTGAATATACAAATAATGTGGAAGCACTCAGTGTCATAAGGCTGTAAACGCATCGGTGCCAACGGGAATTTCCGAGAAGAAAAGTGGCACAAAGAGGAATATTTTTACTGCTCTGGGGGAGGGAGATTGTGTTACAGGAGCTAATTTTCCCTCGTAGCGAGTTCGGTCTGTTTGCCTCGACTCCCCTGTTTACCTCCCTGGATGGGTGATGCACTGGAGGGCTTTCAGGCTGTAGTTTTAGAACAGAGAGTGAGGTATGTGAGAGTGGACGAGTGCTGATGGATGGTTTGCACAGGCTCTCCTAGCTGATGACAGACTGGACTTCTGGTGAGCCTCCCCATCGCAGTACAATGAGTGTGAAACAATAAGTGACCGGCTAGTGTTTGTTTATGCGAGTGGGGGGGTGGGGTGATGGTAATAATTTCTGGTTACAAAGAACAGGTGAGCGATGGATGGTGAGTGCCTCAAAACAATCCACAACGTAAAAAAATTGCATCCTGGGAACCTGAACGTTAGACATTGAATTCTGTGGTTTGAAATTTCATTGCTGCAGCATGTTCGCTGTACTCAGCTGACATAATATGTTAAAAATTACTGCAAATCTAATGTCAGTTTTGTCTTAAGTGTGAAAAAAGTACAAATGTTGCCCTTTATATCACCATTCCTGCCAACACAAATACAAACCAAGCCAAAAACTGTGAAACGGTAATTATCGTACTCGGACACAATTCTCCAGGTGGAGATCAAAAACCTGTCAAATCTGAGTTGACACATTTATTTAACACTTGACACAGTATCCTGCAATTAAAGTAAAATCAGGGCAATGATTCACTCAGAAAGCATCTGGTGTTTGCCACTTATACAATTTAGGCCTGAGGGGAAATTTACCCGTTGATATCCATCTAATGTGGTTGTGTAAAAAAAGTGGTCAAAATGAATAAAAAGTGAACTTTCAGGGAACTTTTCAGTGACGTTTCATTTACTTTTCATCCAAATGTATCTTAAATACGGATTGTGTGCATGGGTGTGTCGAGAAAAATGTGCTTTTAGTCACAAGAAAGGAAAAAGTGGAAGTCGAGAGCGGGTCCTTACCTTTATCAAGTGCTTGTTCACCCATTTTGTGAAGGTCTTTTTCTGTACTCGATCTCGTTCATCTGCAACACAGAGACACCACGGTTAAACATTGCACACGATGGAGGAGGAAAAATTAGAAACACTCAATAACAGGAGCTGCAGCAGGTGTATGAGTGGCGAATTCATACAACAGAAGCAGATGGGAGTTCCATTTATTTGACTTTAAAGTGAATAAAATGGGAAAGACACCAGACGTGTTTCATTTCTGTGGGACAAACAGAATTTATCACTGGGTGGAAAAACACCGCTCGTACGCCTGCATCTGAGTCAGGCCACATCACAGCACGTTCACTGTCGGCAGATGAGCCCCTATTGTCTAGAAAATGTTCTGTTGGCAAGATCATGTCTGACTCTGTGCCAGCTATGCTCCGAAAATGAGAGGATTTGATTGTAAAAGGTGAGATGTTCCTGAGGCGTGAAGATACTCTGCTCGATTACCACAAGACATGGCATAACTATTAGAGAGATTTTCCAACAAGAACGAACAAGGACCAGACAAGGAATACGCCCACTAAGACAACAAACCTGCATGTTCCAACCTAGTGTTGTGGAGTCCGGGCAAAAACCCACAAGGTGTGTCACTGCAGGGTTTATTATCAACACAGAGGATGGATCTGTCTGTCTGCAGATCCCTGGTGATGTAGAAGCTGTGGTTTACTGAACCGTTTTAATTTCACACGATGACTTAGATAACGGAATACAACCAATCAGGCAACTGCAGGAATTTCACTGGACATCACTTGACGTCTTCACAGAGCAACTTTCACTGACTCACAGCAAATCCATTCACGTTATGGCAGAAAGTCTTATGGACACAATACAAAGTCCTCAGTCTTATCACTTTTAAGGGCGTAATCTGTCTACAAACGGAGACACACCCAGCAATGAAAAGCAACGGGCCGTGATTCAACGCTAACAGAAAGTAGGTACCCGGAGGCTACACTTGTTTTCTGAGGAGGAGGGAGTCAGCAACGACTTCTGCAAATGGTGTTGTGGAACCACGTTGCCATGGAAACCATATACAGACACAGTCTTAGGCTTCTCATTTTTCGTTCAAACCAATGGGCACTGAGCTTTACGATGTGACCTCTGTGGTTCTATTTCCTGACAAGAGGGTAAAACTTCAACCAGAGTGGAAACCTGATGATCGGTGACACACAGAGACTCACAAAATGCGGATGTTTCCAAAAGAATGCTGTTGGCAAAAGGGTTTTCCCAAAAGAGTTGCACTTTGACCTGTTGGTTGCCATTTATCTGTTACTTTGTCATCTGAATGACAGGACTCATTACTCTTTTTTAGTAAATGGTAGAATGGGAGTGAACAGAGAGTGAGTGAACTCCAGGTATCACATGTCAGCAGACATAAAGAGGCTGCAGTGAGGTGTGGACTTTATGATCCAGAACAGCATGAAAGTCAGCAGCAGTCGTGGAAAGAACTGGAACTAAGTAGATTTATTCAAGTACTGTATTCATGTACAGTTTGAAGTATTTGTACAACTGTGGTTTACTTGACTGTTTCCACTTGATGCTACTTCTTAACACTCTCCTACATTTCAGAGGAAAACATTAACTCCACTGTATTAATTTTTTGGCATTTATAGTTACTTGTACTTTTCAGATTAAGATCACAAAAAACAAAATATTCAAAATATAATGCTGTATTTCTTTTCAATTCTATTTCTACTAAAATTTTGTTTCATCTTAAACAGGGCGATACACAACGGATGCTTTTATTTTGATACGTCCTAGATGTTTTTATTACAGCTTCATGTGATTTTTACTGCAGGACTTTTTCATGTAACAGTGCTGCATTGTTAGTTTGACCTCAGTAAAGGACAGGTACTTGTCAGCAGTGTTAAGAAACGTACCAGTGTTGTTAAAGCAAATAGACCATCAGAATAAAAGAATCAGAGTGTGTTGGTAAAATGTGATAAAGACTTCTGGCTTTTGCAGAAAAATGCAAATTGATGACAGATTTCTTTTGAAGACTTGTAAATATAACTCTTCTAAAAAAATTCACTGGAAGAAAGGGGAACTTCTGAATAAAAAAATGTGGAAAAATGTAACACATCATTCATTCTGAATACATCTGTAGACAAACAGACCGCAGCTACAGTGACTCACTCACCCCAAAACACAGGCAAGCAACACAACTAAAGTTGTGAATGGGCTTTGCTGACCAATACGAAGTGAGATTTCTGCTGATGCATTAGAAAAGGGGAGTTTCCTCTTTAAAGTCACTCAGTGGGAAAAACACTGGACAGTACAGTCCAGTAATGATGACTGCATTTCTGTATGAGAAATAAGAACCCACACATGGTGCATGACAACAATAAAAGCCCCAGTAAGACAAAATACCACCATCTCCCCTAATGACAGATGAGATTATTAACATTCAAAACCATGCATTATACAACAAGCTAACCAATCAAGCATCAGCACAAGCCCCTTCAAGCTCCTGTAGACAAAAGTGTGCAACCTGAACCTCGTCCAGTTGTGAAATTAAATTAAACACTCCCTTCAACTCTTCCTGGAAAAACACTTAATTCTTGCCTGGCAGCTTCTCACGCATGTGGGAACAAACAAATCAAGATCAAGGCTTGCATTTAAGCTATTTTCCATTAACTGCCATCATACTGGTACCTTTCCTGCCGTCCATAGCCTTCAGCATCCCTTGGTAATAGCCTTCATCTGAGGGCATCCTCTCTCTGCCCATGCTGTCAGTGGAGAAATTCCTGTACCTCTGCTGTGGAGAGGCCATTGTCACCGTTTGTCGGCACACCAATAATTAATCCTAATGATAAAATATCCTTCGTGGTTTTCCCCCTTGTTAGGAACTTCTGCTTTTCTCACTTCTATCTGTCCCTCCAGGCCCCTCGGTTTGTCCCAGAGCACTGCAGTCCTGTGGCCACAATCCACTCAGCACTTCGCAAAACCTATGATTTCTCTGCCTTACTTTCCTCTCTTAACCTCCTCACTCCCTCATTGGATTCGGCTCTGCCCTTCTTTTTCCTCCCTGTGTTTTTTTTTCTCTCTCTGCCTTTTCCTTTTTCTACCGCTCACTCTATCCCTGTCAGAGCAAACGGTGCCTGTGGGCTATGAAGTCTGGGCCTGTCCTTGTGTGTGATGTGCAACTGTGTATTTAGTGGTGCTAGTGTGTGGAGGACATGCTGGGTAGGGCTCTGAACACACCCCTTCCTCTTGCAGTGTGACGAAAAAAAAGAAGAAGAAGAAGGACAGGCGTGCAAGGACGAGGTGTGGCCGCCTGCATGTGTGTGTATCAGGTAATCGCTTCACTTGCGCAAGAAAACACACACACAGAAGCTGAGGCACAGGGCACAGTGGAAAGTCATAAAAGTCGGTGGTGATGACTTTATCAACTTTATATTGCCTTCATTTTTGAAATTTTATTTAAATGGATATATTACAAAGTATGTCAAATAGATATCTAACATGAACCTTACAAGGTAAATAAAGTTTTGTCAGTCACACACCCACGCACACATCTCTGGTTAATCATTCACAGCATTCCTCAGGCATTTCACATTAGGAGTTACTCACTGTGCTGGAAAAAGGGAAGCAAGGGGGGTCAGATAGTTCTAGGAAGGGCTGCAATGGAGGGCAGACAGTGATGCATGACCACACCCCGAACATCTCAGATTTACTGCGTGGTATAACAGCATATGACTTAGTGTCTTTGTGTTATTGTGAGAATTAATTCTCATTTGACTGACAATTTTAAGGAATCATTCACACTTCATTCACAAGGTATCGAGCCTGTGATAGAAAAACACATGTTTGTGTTTAGTTCATGCTGCTGATCAAAACCTTTTGAGGATTGAAAATGGTTTCTACCTCTAGAACTAATCTCTTTAACTGTTCAGACACAGCTACGATCATTTCTCAGTCTAACTTCACATTCCCTGGTCTGCAGTGTTGAATCTAACCTAATCAGAGAGCAAAAAATGCATCACTTCCAAAAGGGTGGACAGTTTTGTCAGACAAGGACAGGCATCACATTTACTAAAGCAGATGTTGCTTTTTTTTAAAGAATTTTACTTTCTGTTTTCTTTTTGGAACATTCTGGTTACATTTCAAAGATCACAACTCAGGTTAAATGCAAGTTGTGTTTTGTTTTTTTCCTGTGCAAAACTAAACCATAGAAAAAGAAAAAAGGATAGGGTTGTCTTAAATTTTGGCATTTTCATGAACCAGACTTTTTGTCAAACAGCAGCAACTCTGGCTACAAGGGATCGATTATTAGAAAATCATGTAAATACAGCTTAATAGCAGCTCAAACAGAGAAGATCTACAGTCACATTGTCAGGCTAAATAATCTCTTGAACCACTGAGTCCTACACTGAGGTGATCCAGTGTAGGATGCTGTGGGGGTGTTTTGCTTGCATGGTTTGAGTCCACTTAGAGAGGGATTGTCACTGCAAAAGAATACAAAGGTGGTCTGAATGAAGACCTTTATTCTATGACGAAACATTTCTGTCTTGATAGTCTGATCCTCGACGATAATGAGTCTATCCTGGGGTGACTGATACACTATGACCCTCCCAATCACCAGATCTCAACTTAGCTGAGCACCAAAGACATGTTAAACAGCGCTTCCTGCCACAATCACAAAAACACCAAAGGAAATCTTTTGAGAGAATAACGTTTCATCCTTCTAGCTCCACTAGCAAAATCGATTCCAACGAGCACTGAAGCTATCGTAGCAGCACATGGCGGCCCAACATCTGATGATGTAAGATGTTGGTTTTTCCTTGAGTTTGTCTTTTGCCGAAGCAGTAAAATCTAGAAGGATGTGTCTAGAAGATTGTGTTCTTCCAGAAGCAAAATACTCTCACTCGAAAGATGCATTCCAGAACATAGAGTCCTGAGTTCAAAGCCTCGGACTTATTCAGCTTATCAAAAGACTTTGGGGCTTACTTTCGCAAAGCTTCTCCATAGTGGTCCCCTATACAGTCAGTGTAGTATATGTTGACAGCTTGGCTGAGGTCAGGGCGTGTCCTCTGTCTGCTAAATCCTGCCCCTCTAAGTGGGTATATCTCCCAGTTTCCCACCCTGCCTGACATCACTGCATGAGGCATCTAAAAGTACTTTTTCTTCCACAGTGCAGGGCATCCAGCGCAACCTGTGCGAACATGAAGGCACTTAATGTGTCAGTGTGAGTGTGTGTGTGCTATGTGTTGACTCATTTGGAGCCACGTTAGCAAATTTGGAGACACACCTTTGTAATTCCATACAATGTCTAGGCAAGCTAGGGAATTAAGGTGTGGTATGCGGGCAGGCAATTAAATCTGAAAGAGGAAACACAGCCAGAGACTTTACAAACTGTAATATCATAGAAATAGCTGGTAAATATTAGACTTTAATGAATAAGAAGAGAAAAAATACCTTTCTTGTGCTAATGTAAAATAGAAAAGATATGCTTTTCTGGGTTATCTGAGATGCAGAGGCAGTAACTGAGCCCTCAGTGATGTTTTGGCAGTGGAACACGAACCAACACCTCCTTTAGCTGGATTTCTAAACCTCAAGGGAAACACTAGCAGGGGAGTCAAATGGGAACAGGCGATGGTGCAGAAAAGTGTGGAACATCTTAGTCATGGGATCTTTTCTCCCAAAAGGAGACATATCATTAAGGTCTCAACATGCTTATTACTCTGCTCCCTCATCTGGCTTCATCAAAACCAGATGGAACATTCAGGCTTTTTAGAAGAGCAGGGAGAGCATTGCGAAAATATGGAGAGAAAGTATTTTTCTTTCTAAATGACAACTTAGAGGTTTGATGGAAGTTATGGGGATGTCGGCCTTCCTCTTCCCACAGCGCTCTTGCATTATTTAGCAGACATTCTGACTGATACAATAGACTGCTTTCAGCAGTGCTGCTACATGCAACAGCTGCTAGCGTCAAACCCAACAATACACCTGTGCTCAATGGCTACCAGTTATATTTGGAAGAAAGTTTGGGTTAAGCCAAGTTTGAGATCACAGACTATGATGGATTGCCAGAAAAAATTTGCACAAACATTCAAAGTTCGTGAACATGACTGACTTTTGTGATCTCTGGTGCCATGCTAGATGGCACAATTTTAGGTTTTTATTGTAATATGTCCCAGCAACTATTGGATGGATTGCAATGAAATGAGTTTTAGGCATCCATGTTCCCATTAATACCAGGTGAAAATCTACATCTATGAAAACAATACCTGCAAAACTATTCACATTCCCATAATCTTCAACTCTACTTTGTGTCTAGTGCGAATTAGCAATGGTCAACACACAAACATGAACATACACCTGCACATTCCTGCATGATAACATTGCTGCGTGTGCATTTAGCCCAAAGCACTACTAGGCCTAAATGCATTGAGAGTATGGCTCATTCATTGGAAAGCTGGTTTGGTGTAATTTCCATTAAAGTTCCAAACAAACTCCGGCATGCTGTCCAACTTGTAAAAACAAATTTACTTGTGACATTTGGGTGCTCGACCTTCATATGGCAAATGGTTTATGACAAAGAGAAGCCATCTGAAATAGGGAGTGGCTGTCAGTCTGAAACCACATTTCCCTCACGCTGTGGCTTCTCTTTGTCATAAACCATTGGCCTGATGAAGGTCTAGCATTGAAACGTGGTGAATAAATTAACTTTTGCAAGTGAGTCAGTGTGCAGGAATCTATTTTAAACTGTTGGTTATGCTCATCTCCCTCCTACACACCTGTCACATGACATAAATGTGCGACAAGTTCCTGTCTTATAATTACAATAAACAAATGTGACGGCCAACGTCATGGTTTGGGACGTTCCATCCAATGAGTGCTTGTGGTCCTGAAACCAACAATTCCCAGAGACTCTCTTTTTATGGTTTCTCCCAGAGAGAAATCAATGTTTTTCCCAAATCTGTCCCATCTGTAATGATTTCCAACAACTGGCTTCTTCCTGCAGCTACAGTAAAGCTATAGGAAAGACTGAGAATATGGATCTGGCAGCAGCAAAAGCTAAACTTTAAAATTAGCTTTAACTGTAGTATTTATCTGTGTAGTTAACCACCTACATGAAGCAGAGCAGCACATTATGCTACCCATATAGCTGTTTATGTGTTTCTAATGGATACTGACAAACACATGGTTGAGCTTGCAGCCACTTAAGACTGAAGCAACTCGAATATAAACACCGGGGACGACGAAGCGAGCAAATTAGAGGACAAAAGAATTCTAAGAATGTGTCATTATGGTTTTTGAAAGTGCTGAACTGCAGAGCAAATAAGAGGGTTTAGGCGGAGGGAGGACAGACCACACCTTCCACCGAAGCAGATAAAAAAGCTGCAGAAAGGATTTGCTCTCTCAGGCTAGATTACCTCTCATCTCCCATTTATCTCGCTCTAACCCCCGGGTCTCTTCAGTTGAAAGTGTAAAGCAATATATGGACACCGCACCTTATGGAGAGGAATGTTCATAAAACTAGGAGCAGTGCAGAACACACCTATGATTACCACATCAGTTGATGTAAGAATGAAGAGGAGTGAAGGGTTAAATGGGAGGAAGAGGAGGAGGCTGGACAAGCCAGCTGCCCCCTGAATCACTGCATGTGTTGGGTCAGATTTCTGCTGTGTTTAGCATCTAGTCACCAATGACATGCAGTGTTTAGATGGATCTTTGGCAGCATGGATGTGCTTCTGAAGGTCAGGATTCATAAAGAAGCAAAGGAAAGGAAAAGGAAAACATCAAATTTAACAGTCAGCTTTTTTTAAGCAACTTGGGTGAATTATTCCAAAGAAAATCAATTATAAAACTAAAACACAGACGGATACTCCTGGAAATATACTGTTAGTGCAGCCTGTTTTTCATTCAAGCAAAGCTAATGAGAGCACTGAGGCTATGCGATTAAATATAATTGTGTTAAATTGGCCGTTACATGTGTTTAATACATCAGGTAAAAAGCACTCTATTTCTAATTCTGTTATGTAAAAGGAAAAACTGCAAAACCAAAACTGCAAGTAACTGTATGTTAGACATTTTGACATTTTTAGGATTTTTACATTCAAATTAATAATTTAGATACATGTAGATACCTTAACTGATCTATGATGTTTTAAAAGAACGTTCAGTTTGTGACATGGGAGAAGTTAAAAACTCACTCAGCTCAGACATAACAGTCTCTAATCACAGGGATGTTTGTCATAGCTGTTCCATGACACACGGTCAACTTATCACTGACATGAATCTCCGGCCTGACAGCAGACTTTAGATGATGATGTCAAAATTAGATCTCACAATGAAGCTGCAAACCCAATTTAACTTAGACTCAACAAGGCTTTGGATTTAGACACAGCAGCTGAGTTTTAAAATAGCTCAGAGCTGAGCTTAGGAGGCCTCGGTGGAAAGCCCCACATCTGGGGTTGTGGCAGTTACTAATGTTTAATTTGGATAACTGCAAATGCAACAGGATGATGGAGAAATAGCTGAGAGAGCTGTGGTCCGACTGGCACATAACATTTAAAACAGTATGTGTCTCCCTCTGCAGGTTAAAATTAGAATAAGTTCAGGGTAAAGTTCTTTTTAGGTGGTTTGACTGTGTTAAGGCTTTAATCTGAAGATCTACATCTACATCCTCCGCTGTTTTCTTCACACTTCAGTGAATAAAAGTATGAAGAAGCTAATATTGCTCTACTGTTTGTTTACTGCTGTTAAGCTTCAATCACAAAAAAAACCAAAAAACAAAAATTGTATCGTTTATAGAGGAGGAAAAAAAGGCTTACACGCCAGTTTGAAGGTTTGAAAGGCTAAACTGAACTGATGCTGCCAGAAAATCTTATTTGAAATCTTGATTAATCTAACAATCAATTTCTTTGTTCTTTTGGTGCAACTTAAATTCAAAAGTGCAGAATTATTTTTATACTGGATAAAGAAAAGCAGTAAATTCTGAGAAGCAAACAACTGAGAAACTATAACCAGTTAATATTAGGAATTCATGGCATAAATAAGTCATTGACAATAAAATAACAACTGAATAATCAACCAAATGTTTCAGCTCTAAGCTGAACACAGACTATATCAATTATCAACAACAAAGAAGAGAAAAACATTGCTGATTGTTGATTTAAAAAAAAAGCTAATGGCACAAAAGAGGCTCAGTTTATGTCACAGTAATACGTAAATTATCACCCTTAATGAAATGACAGATAGCACATTGTTGTGTATTAAACATATGATCTAATAAATAATTTATCTTCAATCTGGATCAAGAACCGAAGCGTAGTCATTTCTTTGTGATCTATACATCCATCATTACAACATGTCCTTGTGCTGTCTCCAAACACTTTCCAAACAACCATGTACATCTGGAACAAAAAGGGAACTTGATAGATGTTTCTATGACAACGACCATCAACATACAGCACCATGTGTTTAAGTGGCAACTGTGAGTGATTCTGACTCACGGCTGTATTTTTAGCCACAGAGACAGCGGAGTCTCCAATAACGGACCAATTTGACGTAGAAAGGAAAACACCGTCATCCACACTCCACACTACTTTAACCCTGTAGAAGAAGAAAGTGAAATATTGTGGCCACTCGATGGCGCCAGAGCGCAACCACACCTAACAGGTGCAGTCTGCATCTGTGAAGCTATGAACTATGAAGAGACATTATAATTAATATAGAAATATAAAAAGAAACATTAAAAAACATTTTCTCACAGTGTCATTATAGATATCCTATATACATGCAATATCAATATAAACTGCTTTTCTATATGGATTTAATAATTTCATTTATACTGTTTCCTGAACTGAAATTCAGACATGTTAACAATCAATGATCTGACACAAACTTTTTTTTTAACTTAATGATTAAAAAGGTTTTTAACCACTCACACTCACTGTTGGCAAAATCAACCAATTACATTAAGAGCAGTGTTAATAGCTTCAGCTGCTCTCTGCTGGCAGACACCATCAGTTCCTTGCTTGTGTTAACATTTGGAAATCCTACTTTAGCATTTGCATGAGCCTCGGTGAGTTAACTAAACCAGACAGCTGCTGGACTCCTTCTTCCAACTGCCACAGTTAACAGTTAGACAGTAGGGAGGTGCACTCGTTTTATGCAACTCTTACAGGAGATCAGCAAACACACCTGTAACTCCATCTCAAAAAATAGCTAAAGGCTCCATCTGGTGGTAAACCCAGACACTACAGCAACTGTACAATACATTTGTTACAGGTAAACTTTCCAAGGTGCGCGGTGGAGTTATGTGACGATCGGCGTATGTTTGTCTGTCTGTCCTTCTGTTATTCCATCTGTGTGCAACATTACTCAAAAACGGACCAACGGATTTGGATGAAATTTTCAGGGAATCGGATCTGTGGATCCAGACTGATTTCCGTATCACGCCAAGATAGCTGCACGGCATCACGATCTTACAACAAATCAACCACTGTGGACTTATCTGGACTTATCCGTCTGACATTTTACAAGGAACAGGTGATTAAATTGTGGGGGTGTTTCAGAGTCCCATCAATTCCCACTACTTGCTACATATTTAGGTCATGTGATTCAGTATCCGTACATAATGTACACATGCATAACACACGCCTGTGCTCTGCGCAAGGTCATTTTGTTTGTGGATACATCTATATTAAATGGTGACATTCTATAGTGCCATGATTTCTGATCATCAATAATTAATAAACAAATGAAGGATTTCTAAAAAAAATAAATAAATAAAAAATGCTGCATTTCTGACAATGCCATATGGGAGAAATAACAGCCTTGGCGGAGCACTCTCTGAGTGCTTTTCTCATTTTAAATGCATAAATTATAAACAGCAAATAATGAATTAACAACTACCATGCACAATTATAAGAAATGAAAACAGAAAATTATAGAATTTATAAAAAGATAATTAACTGATATCTGAAAATATATAGATTGCTATGATTAATCTACGTGTGACAAGGAATTGCTTTCATTGTCGAACTGTACAAACTTATCTTAGATAAAACCCGACATTCATAGTTGGATTACTACTTGGAAACCTCACTATAAAGACACTACTGCAATAAGCAGATCATAATGACGGTTTAATATCTGCTGTAGTTACTCATTCAAAGTGAGATATCATGATAAGCTTCTGCTTTTAATCAGACAACCTCAATACACACTGAACAGATGGCATTTACTGTAACTCCAGACAATCTAAAGAGCTGCATTTTTTATTTCACTAGAAATGTTGCTACATTTCACTGTTCGTCTTTAGAAACACACAGCTATGGTCCCTCCCCCATCATAAAACAGGTGAGAGATACATTTAATTGTATTGTTTTTGCAGCTGCTGCTATACATTACTGAATGTTCCAAGGAGTTAATAATTAAACATGTTTGGAGATGCACAACTTCTTCCACAATTTTCCACTGTGAGATGATTTATTATTGCAGTTGTATGCATAGTAGTAGTAGTACTACAAAACCTATCTTCTAAATAATGAATCATAAAATATCCTTGAACCTCTATCCAAAGTTTGTTTATGCTAAATTTAGTGAAATACTAGTAATACAAGCGATACTTTAAATTCCAAGGACTTTGAACAGGAAGCCTGTTGTGCTAAATAACTCAAGAGTTCAAAGGGAGAATGCAAAGTTTATCTACAACCTTCAGTCTCTCTGAGCATGACTCTCTAGTAACACTACACTACAGATCCATTAAACAAACTCCTCCCCATACAGTCCATAAGTCAAGTCTCCCCACTCACCTACACAACACATCTTAGTGTACAGATATCTGATTCGTTCTCCATAAGAGCTCATCTCATGCAGATAATTCCCTCGTTTAGGCTTCCAGTTTGCATCCATCTTGATCCCAATGGAAACACACCTAACATGATCCCACCCAGTAGCTGGCCAGCCTCTGTGTTTCAGATAAGCTGCACCAGGTGGTGTGAGGAGCAGAAACGGGAAGAACTTTCTGACAGCCAGTTTACGAGCCCTGCCCCTCTCATTTCTGGACAAAACGAAAGATAACCGACAGGTATGACAAAATAACTGTAAACAGAGTTACTGTCCCTTGATTTATCAAGCCTAGAGGCTTCATATTGTTGTTTTAGGCTGTAAATCTATTCTCAAACATTAGCACCAACTACACATTTCCAGCCAGAGTGACAATTAAATAATAATCTAATATTAACCATTAACCATAGAGACTAGACTGGACCTACAGCTGTGCTGTATTACACTCTCACCCAAAAACAACTCACATCTGTGCTGATCTAATGTTGTTTTTTTAAACAATATCTGTCATTTTTTTCAGAATCTGTGTTTTTGCACATAGATACAATGAAAATTAAAGTTTTTGAGAGCCTGTGGGTGTGTTCGTTTCTGTGACTTCTGTTACGTTTCTTGGCAGCTTTAATGTCGCCCTGAAGCAACAGACATGAGGATCTTCTGATCATGTATAATATATAAATTAGGATCTTTTCAGTGTCCTCAAGGCTTTCTGGAACCAATCTGGAGATGTACAAACTGAACATATTCTCAGCTCCACGACAAGAGCAATGATGGAATATGTTTGAATATGGAAAAACAGAAGTCAGCCCTGACAGTGTTAAGATCTCCAAGTCTAGTCAAAAGAAACGCTATACTCAGGCTGACACACGCACCTACCGTCGCCAGTCAACTTTAGGATGTGACAATTTACGACAGCGCACAGCTGAGCTTTTCCTAAGTCACATTTAAAAGGGAAAGTGAGCTAAATATGATGCGTTCTCTTCTTACAACACCTGGCCTCTGACCCAGGGTCACACACGAAGCTCTCTGAACTCAACATGTTGCACTAACCCCAATCACTCAGAGCAGCATTGGAAGTTGAACTAGTTGTTGTGTTTTTTACAGCAAATATCGCCTTCTGTGACCACTAGGAAATATAGATTTTTTGCTGCTAAGCTGTAAGTGTAATATTGGGTATAATGGTGAATTCAACACATGGTAAGAGTGTACTGATATTTAGTGGAACTAAATTACACTGAATTGGCAACTTACTTTGACCGGCAGATCTATGGCCTCAGATTTAAATAGTCCACCATATTTGTTGGCAACATGGGTATAAATTAACAAAAAACAGGAACTGATCTATTGCACCCTACAAAATATATATATATAGAGAGAGAGAAAAGAAATCCTGCATTTATCTATGTCTAGGGTGTGGCATAAAGAACAATTGCTGCTATATTTTATTAATGAAACAGCTCGCCTGACTCTATCCACAGGTGACAAAGATCCTACCAGCACCTCCTAAAGTAACATGTTTTATCTTCCTTGTTTAATTGTTGCAAAAATTTACATTCAAAAAGCTCAATTTGTAATTTTACAGGCAGAACTATTTCTTCTGGCAGAGTAAGGCTAGCTGTTTCCCTCAGTTTCCAGTCTTTATGCTGGGCTAAGCTAACCAGTCCCTGGCTCTAGCTTCATATATAACACACAAATATGAAAGGGATTTTGATCTTATCTAACTATGTAAGCATGACAGAAAGTGAATACACATATTTTTCAAATATTCCTGTAAATTAGACACATGTATTCAACATATTCATCAGAGATTGTATTGCAGTGATAATTCTGATTTTGACAGAACACAGGTTGGACCCAGGCACTGCCTGAAAAAGTGAGAGGCATGAGAACAACTTATGATGAGATGTTGTGTAGAATATAAGTGACTACAAATTCACACAAAAAACATGTTTCATGAAGTGACAAGACGCATTAGCATCTTCAAACAAACTGCTGATGCCACTGTGTGCTATATGAACCAAGAATAATTGCAACATCACTAATGGAGGTCACAAGGGGTATAAATAAACTCCCAGTACAGCACAGGATGTGTTTCCAGGGTCCCAGTGCTGCTCAAAAATAAATCAGCTCTACATGAACAGCCTGTAAGAGCTCCTCAGGGTTGTGTTAACTATTCCCATAAGACTAAAACTGTTACCAAATACATCTTTGGGCCTCTGAGGCCTAAGTTCATTGTTTTTGTTATGACTCATGTCGACTGGTTCACCAGCAGCAACCACAGGGTTGTAAGCCATCGAGGCTTTTTTATGTCCACTCATGAGTACTGGAAAAAAACAGCAACACACACAGCGGTGCACAGTACAGTAAGAAGTATCTGGATTGTTTCAGAGTGGGAGTTTAGGCAGTTTCCAGGAAGAATGCTGGCCTTTCCACAAACCACGCCAAAGATACAGCCAAAACTCTACCACCACAGCCCACACAGCTCCGTGTGGGTCCAGCAGTCATTTCTAAAGAAGCATTTTTTTTTGCACTGTGCATGAGAGTAAATGGCACTCATGTCCTTAGCATGTCAGTGAGGAAGTTATACCTTACTTTGATTGCAAAGAATGTCTTAACACATTCTCAGCTCTTAGCTCCTGTATAAGAGAACTGCAGTAGAAACCACCTGTTCAGCCTGTTATGCATGAGAATACGGGCTATGTAAATTCTTTCAAGACCAATTATGCAAAGCAATTAAACTTCCCATTAACAGCTTCACTCAGTGTGAATGCAAAGTCAGACATCGTGGCGCTGTAGCACCTTAAGTTTGAGTCCAAGAAAACCTGCTACCATATATCCTGCTGGGACCCCCTGGAGTTGACATGCCGATTTTGGCAGCCTGACAAACAGGAAAACAAACAGATGAAAGGTCACAGCTTAGCGAGAAAATGCAAAGTGATGCACCTAGACTGTGACACGGGATATTTACAGTTTAACATCGCCCCGCCCCCTTCCTTATGACCTTTCAGATGACCCCATTCCAACGTGGTCAGAGGGGAATGTCAGCATCCGTGTTCCCACCTCTGAACACGCAGCCCAGCATAAGCTACTGCATTTGACTAAAAGCTGAACCAACAGCGCACAGACATGGATGAAAGCCCACTGGTGTTTTAAGTGATAGCTCAAGCTGAGGAGCTTGTGAGTGGACGGAGGACAGAGCTGTCATCATCCAGAATGGGTGCCAGTGGAAAGGGGACAGCTAAGACCAGAAAGCCCCATGACGGGCCTGGACTGGAGAGCACAGATCACCAAGGACAGCAGCTGCATTAACGCTTCAGTATCTGGAACAATGAAACATTATAGGGGACATTATAGGACCAAATGTCAGTTTAAAAAACACAAAATTAGCAAAATGTGATGCTATGTCCATCAAATACTAGTCTTCGGTGGTTAAAGTTACATGGTATTAATATATTTAAGCAAGATATTGCAGTACTTGCAAAAAATATACACTGCTGTTCAAAAGTTTGGGGTCACACAGACAATTTCATGTTTTCCATGAAAACTCACACTTTTATCCATGTGCTAACATAATTGCAAAAGAGTTTTCTAATCATCAATGAGCCTTTCAACACCATTAGCTAACACAATGTAGCATTAGAACACAGGAGTGATGGTTGCTGGAAATGTTCCTCTGTACCTCTATGGAGATATTCCATTAAAAATCAGCCGTTTCCAGCTACAATAGTCATTTACCACATTAATAATGTCTAGACTGGATTTGTGATTCATTAATGTTATCTTCATTAAATAAATTATTTTCTTTCAAAAATAAGAACATTTCTAAGAGACCCCAAACTTTTGAACGGTAGTGTATGTATAGGACAATGTATTTTTCATAGTTGGTTTATGCACATTTTGGCCAAGTGAAATGACATTAAATCTTTCTGCCAGGGGTTTGTACATCTCAGCCCAGTTTCCTTAAATTTTATTACCTTTCAAAACAGCAATCTTCCTTTAAAAGCTATCTTAGATTTAGGAAATCTCACCAACACTAGGCGTAAATGACATCCTTGCTCTTTTCATTTTAAACTATATGATGATAACAACAGCAATGAACAGTCACTGCCGACAGCATACAATTATCAATTCTGGGTATGCAATTCATAAGAAAATATTAAGATTCTGCATCCAAAACCAAAGTCTGCAATAGTTGTTAGGATATTTCAGCCAAGACCAAGTCAGTGGACTGACCAATGAACAGCTTGTAATGCGATCCCTTGAGCAATGCTACTAATATGGTTGAAAATTTAGAGTTACTGAGGATTTTATCAGTAATTTTGCCAGCAAAGACCAGCGTAAAGTCATAGGATCAAACTAATTATTATTTAGTATTAGACTGCACCATCTGTTGAGAGCTTTGTGTACATACATGTCATGTTTGTCCAGAGTAAATCCAAGATGAAGTCATCAAAGTGTTACCACTGAACACAGACATGGACTCATCTCTTTTGTCTGTTGTTTCAAAGGCTCACAGGCAGTTAGGGGACTGACAGTAGGTCTAACTGAGCAGGTGCACTAAACCACTAACTGAAGAGACACTGGGACAATCCTCAGAAAGAACGCACATACAGGCCTTTGATCCTGAACCCAACATGACTGGACAGGTTTGGGAGGGACCTTAGAAAAGCGACGTTACAACACTTCTTCTCAGCTGTTCTGCAGTCCAACAACAACAACAAAAATCAGTTCAGCTAGGTGGAGCCAGAGCTGGTTTGAATCTCTACACTGTGACGTATCAGACTGACATGTCTCGGGGCATACAATACAGTGCAACATGAGCCAAATCAAAGGTCTCTCATGCTGTCTGAGTGTAATGAGGGTTAATCGCTCTACAGCTGCAAGTAAGAACAGACTCTTTAATCAGCAGGCGGCAACATGGCAGCAAGAAACTGTCATGTTAAAGCCTGGTGGCACCACTGACATGTTTCAAGGTTGCGCATGACTAATGTAGAGGGTAAACATGCCACACGTGAAGCTGTGGAAGCTCACAGATTCAGTAATGTGACCTCCTCAGATGAGTAGCAATAAAACAAAGTATAAACACAATAAATACATGTGCTACTTGCAGCTGAAAACAGTTAATATTAGAATCAAAATCAGCATTTACTGAGCTAAACACTTTTCACACAGAGAGACGAAGACATACAGCAAACGCTTCTTTTGGCATCCAGCTACATTGCTTTGAGACCTTGTCCTTATTTAACCTTTTATGAAAGCACTTTGTTTCAGTGTCCTGCAGCCTGCAGCTCTCTTACCTTGCCTCTTGTGTTTTCTCAAGCGCCAGAATACAATGAGGCTGACTAAGTGCCCCAAAACCACCAGGGCAGGGAGAGTAGGTCCTGGGGGGCTTGCAAGCATTTGTTGGGACGGAGAGGGAGTTAAGGTAGAGGGGATAAGGAGACGAGCTCAGGCTGTCATGACAGGTGGGCCTTCAAGATCAGGGGGGTGGAAGAGCAGTGGGACAGCGTGGGTGTGGCAGGGACATTTTAAAAAAGACACCCCAAGCAGGAATTCCTGCTGTTTTCCCCACCCTGAAACTATTACCGACAGATCTGCTTCTCTTGATTGTTCAGCTGTTTCCAGACCTTTATGGCTCAGACCAGAAAGTTAATGCACTCGGCACAGTTACGTTTTACATGAGCACCTTTCTGTAGTACCTCCTAAAACTGCTTGTCAAATTAGAAAACACTGTCTCTCCTAAAATACACAAAACTAGAAAAATAATTAATGTTGTCACTGATTGACTGATTCTATAATCTGATGTGATTGATCATCTGATCACCACTGTGACTCATTCCATTGAATTCCATGTGGTAATTATTTCATGTTTTCACCTGGGATGGGTCTGCTGTTTGCATTCTTGGCTGATGACTAATTTCAAAGGAACAAGATCACACCCAAGAAAGCAATTATGTACATAATGTCCTGGTTGTTTTGATGTCAAAATTGAAAAGATTTTGTGATAGTTACAACATCCTTCAAAAGTCTTATTACTGAACATAATGAAACAAAAATGATTAGTATGTTAACTTCACCTGGATAGGTCATGCAGCAACATTAAGGAAATATACACTAACATTCAAAAGTTTGGGGTCACTTAGAAATGTCCATATTTTTTAAAGAAAAGCAGTTTTTTCAGTGAAGATAACATTAAATTAATCAGAAATGCAGTGTAGACATTGTTAATGTGGTAAATGACTATTGTAGCTGGAAACGGCTGATTTTTAATGGAATATCTCCATAGGGGTACAGAGGAACATTTCCAGCAACCATCATTCCTGTGTTCTAATGCTACATTGTGTTAGCTGATGGTGTTGAAAGGATAATTGAAGATTAGAAAACCCTTGTGCAGTTATGTTAGCACATGGATTAAAGTGTGAACTTTTGAACAGTAGTGTACATCTTGTCTTTAGTTTCAGAAACAACAGCTAATGCACTTCAGGAGATGAGGAGTTTTGTGCTGGACAATAGCAGGTGGCTATGTTTGTACAGCAATCTGAAATAGCCCAGACAGACACACTCAACTGTGTCACTCACACATACACACCATGCAAGATTTTGAATAAAATGCAATCTTTTAAATTCACTGCTGATTGCTGACATCCATCAGATGTCACAAGACGGAAGGAGGGGTGAACAAACCCCCCACTGACCCTTCACCCCCCGTGATCCCTGTCTTCACCCACTCACATCCACATACCATCGAATAAAGGAAAATAGAGAAGGCAGCCAACCGTACTCATAATTGGAGTCAGTCACATTGTGGACAAGTTTATATATGGAATAGATTCTGCTGCAGTAGCTGAAGGTTGCTGTTGGTTAACAGTGACTGTGTGTGTCTCTGTCCTGTTTGTGTGCGCACCAGTTGGGAACCCAACAAGACTTCACACAGAACGTTTGCCAAAAACACACCGACAGTGAGCCAGCCACATAAACAGACAGACACGGACGGACACACCACAACAGGCCCCACTCTGTTAACCTACCAGGTATGATCTTCATCTAAGAGACGGTACAGACAGGAAGAGGAGGACGAGGGCGAAGAAAGACGAGAGCTGGGCAGTGGGTTAATGAAGAGGACAGGAGAGACTCCTGTTTGTTTTCTCTGAACTGCCTTGTTTCTCCCTTGTCTTGAATTTTGACAGGCTGCGCCTGCTGCTTGGATCCGTCAGCCTGCTCTCCGGTGGCCAGGGGAGGAGGGACGACACGCCAAGCCTGGGGAAGGGGGCAGGCGCGAGGGGGCTCAGAGGGCTGCGAGGGGTGGGTGGCCAGGGGGTGAGAGGGCTGGAGCTGACTGAGGGTTATAAATATCCACCAGGGCCAGATGATCACACAGTGTCACAGTTAGAAACTGATGGAAGCTCTGTGGCGGGGCACTTGGCTTCACTCGCCCCCTAGACACCCCCCCACAAACACAAGCAGAGCCTCCCGCCCTCCCTCCCTGCCCCTCTCTTTGATGATGACGGAGGCAGGTTTATTCTGTGATATTAAATCACAGCTCTCAGCCAGAAAACAGATCTCAGTGCAGTATAACATATGGCAGAGTGATCATTTCCACATAATATTGTCGGTACATGTAAAAGTAGACTCAGCACTGTTATACCCCAAGAAGCATCACATCATTAAACACATGGTTTATTAACTGATGACACAACCTAATGCAATATGTGATGGACTGTGATCAGTACTGAGGATGTTGTTTGAAAAAAGGAAAATATTACACATTACTTATCTTTTTTTAAAGTAATGCATTGCTTTACTTATTTACTCTCTACAGAAGGTAATTTCTAACATCTTTTGTGAAATTGCTCTTGTGTCACTCCTCTGTGATGTAATTGCCAGAAAACAAACATATACATACGCAACATTTATGAAAAATGTGTCTTTTATACCTTCAATCAAGTAATACCACAAAGCTAACAGCAGAGTTGGTGAAAGAGTTGGAGAAATGAGGCCAACGAGCATTTAGTTGAAAAATGTCATGACGAGAACGAGGCTCATTTGCATGTTTGAGTTAATCAAGGTGCAAGTAGGAACTGAAACTGATCAATAATGCAGTTACTACATTCAGGAAACGTAATGCTTCACTTTACAAGCAAAAGTAATGTAATTCAGTACTTTCCCACCACTGAGTGTGATACAATCACAGTAACACAATTCTGCAATTCCAGGTCTTATCTATTATAGAATTACTTTTACTATTACCATTTTTACTGCTTTGATTTTTAGTCATGTGCAAATTTCAACTTATTCCCCTGATGAGAAAAATGAATAAATTGAAATAAACCCTGACTGAAAGTGTGAATGAGATAGATTAATTGGATATGTTCAGCATCATTGTGGGAAAAAGCCCTGGCAGTAACATTAAGTGGACAGAAATAGCAACAAACAACAGTAAATATGAAAACTGAGAGCTGATGATGATGGAATATTTGCTAAATCAGATGATCCTCGTACAGAGTTTAGTGATGGGCACTATGAGACCACGGCTGCTCGTTCATGCTCTATTGCTTTTGGGATCCAAGCAATGCACAACATTCTCTAAATATAGTAACTTCTAATATATGCATATGGCTTTGTCAATTCTAGCGTTGACAACAGGTTCCATTTCTCTGTCATGTTAAAAGCAATTCCTGCACGGCGTCTGGAGAGTTAGAACCGGCTACTCCTGTGAAACAGGAACACGACAGATGGATGTCATATAGGGAAAAGAGGGCGGCTTTACCAGGAATCCATGAAGGAGACTTACAGAGGATCGCAGGGAATTCCTCCATCAACATCCCTATGTGAGGCACTCATGACTCCTGAACTCACCATGCTTTTCACACACACACACACACACACACACATTGCTCATGTTAGGACGCATAGCTGAAAGGTATTCTAAGCTTGCACTGAGGGAGGGAAATATATCTCGTCTCAATCTTCACCTATATAGTGCAGAAGTTCCGTTTTGTAAACATTGCTGTCTATGTAATAAACAATCTGGTCTCAGCAGGTGGTTAAGATTCTCTTGAGGAAACAGAGTATAAAGTGAGGGTTAAAATATTTGGAGGAACTTCAGAATAAGGCTAACTGAACACGTGGAGGTTCAGGAAAATGTGTAACAATCCTTCCATCTTTCTCACAAATCTTACATCACGTTAGTCAGCCTCTCTTATGAGACCCGACATGTACCCTGGGAAATGACTAATGTCATAACCATCTTGACCAAACCCTCAATGTATTCCACATGTTATCGATCGCTCTGTTTGGCCTGTGGTGGCTTAACTGTTAATCTGCCACAACGGATTTCTGATTCTGCTTCACTGTTCAGCCTCTAGTCATTATGTTGCAACAGACTGACGGTTAAATTTGATATCAAATAGTTTGTACTTGCCAACATGGCAGTTTAAAGTGGCAACTGAAACTCGGATGTTGGAAGATAGCAAACTGCTGGCTAATGGGAGAGGTTTTGGTTGTTCATTAAACCTGGACACACTCTATGTTGCACTCTTTCTCCAGCCCTTATAGGATTTCACATATCCTTCAATTTCAAATGTCACAAAGATCCAGATTTCTGACTAATTTGTGCCATAATTTTACAAAAAAATAATGCAAAAACCATGACTAAATTACAGTTGTATTCTCAAGTTTCATTCAGTGGCACACTTCCTGTCAAAATGTTTGCTTGGTGTGTTTATGTCCTAGTTTGTAAAATGTAGACCGACATGTTCTAGAGGTGATTTCACAAGCGAAGACAGCAGTTAAAGATGCACGGCAGCTAAGATCATTTACCTTGTTTAGATGAAAACATTACTGTTGGCTAGCAGCAGAAACAGACGCAGGAGATCTTACTTTTCCTGCCAAATCACAACTCTATTAGCATGCGTTGGTGTGACAGAATGAGTTGAAACTTTCACTATGTCTCTCTTTTTCTTTCAGTTTCTTTCCCAGAAAGATCAGCCGCATAATTCAAGCTTCTCGATTTGAGAACGGTCCGTGTGAGTCACAACACTGACATGATGTGCCACCATAATGAAAGGCACAGAGCTGCAGCACACTGTAGCTGTTCATTTAACCAATCACACAAATATGCACCGGGCAGGATTTCAGAGATGAAAACATGGAGAACCTCAGTGGCATGTCTGGGATGCAATTCAGTCTAATTGCCTCTGGTGCCATGTGTGGGCAGAGTTTAAACAGTCTCTCAAGCGTGTCCAGTTCATTCAAAAGTGCTTTACTGCAAAGCTTTTGTTTGAACGCATAATACAGCTTCCATTCAACAGAAAATCAAAAGTGCCACATGCAAAGGGTTCCCCTGAAGTCTTAACCAGCTCAAAGTGTTCTAAGAGCAGCATTTTTGTGGCATGAGTCATATTTTGTTTCAAAAACTTTCCTTCTTCCTGATTTCCACATCACTGTTGCAACCTAGAAACTGAAACTGTAGCAGGACAAAAGTCGACATACCTAACTGCAAACATATCCAAGGGTGTAAACTGAGTCTACTGACAGACGTTTAATTAGCTAACATGCCAAGAATACCACGCTCAAAGGGATAACAGCACTAAAAACAGTATCTCTGGATAACATTGCTCTATCTACACTAAACACTACAACTGGGGTCAAATCCAAAACTGTTTTGGAAAGAGTGCACCATCAAAGCTCGATGGCAAAAAATGCAGCATGTCTTCTTCATTACGTGATATGAAATGCGCGTCACTTGGAGTTTTATTAAAAGGCCTCTAACTGTAGCTGTAACATTTGGTCTGCGTGACAGATGAAGATAGTTGATAATGGACAGCAGATGTCAGCAGTGCACTGCTGGGCCATATCTGAAAACACATCACACAGACCTCCACAATTAGGAGTGAAATTAAAACCTTTACGGATGCACAGTGATATGCACAGTTCAAGTTTTTATAGATGCTGAAATTCACTGTGTTGAATTAAGTTCTGCTGTGTTTGTATATGTTGGTGTTGCTTTGTGTTTGAGTCATAAAGTTTTTTATCGAATTGGAAAAGGGGTTATTTTCCTGATGAGTTCCATAGAATGAATAAAGGAACCAGGCTGCTAATTGAACCCAGATCCGCTGTCACGTGTGGATCCAAACAAACACACCCATAGAGCTGTGAGCAAGCTATTCCAACTTCCTGACTCTTTGTCCATAGCTCACACCCACAACAGACAACGCCCATGCAAAGTCCTTACTTTACCCCCTCTTTGGGCTGCAAAACTGCACATGACATTTAAAATCACAAGGTATTCTTGTTTTGAAAGTTGTGAAATATTGATCATGATCCAAAAATCTGGAGTCACATGAACATGCTTCAGCATCAGGCCTTAATATGAGCAACAGGAGTTTCACTTCAGCAAAACTAACCACAGCATCATATGGCACCTTGTTCTGGACTTTCTAAAACTTGTATTTCTCTAATTCAGCAAAGGAGGACAGTATACAATGCTGTTATCACACTACCTACATACCTCCCATATCCTACGCATACCACTGCATAATGGTTTACAAGGGGAATGCTTATCTCTCACACAAGACAGGCTGAAAAGAGAAGCAAGAAAACAACCACAGAACATAAACCAGTGCCAAGAACTCGGATTTACTGGAGCAAAGTGGAGAAATGCTCCCAGTAGCACCACACCTCCCTCTCTTCGTCATTCTGGCTTGAACTCACGCAGAACTGTCCCTTCAGGGAGCAGGCGAGGCTACATCTCAACAAACTGCCCCACCTTGTTGGAATGACTTCAGGTCTGCATAATACTACTGGCAAATAGCCAGAAATGGCTCCAGAGATTATCGTTTCCACATAAACAGTGTGTAGAGCTTAATATACTGCCCAACAAAACTGGTTTTCCCCACCCAAAACAGTGTGATTTTTTTTTGAGATTGAATTGTTCAACAGAATGAGAATTGCCACTGATGCATGTAAGAGGATAGAGCATTCCAGTTAAAGTTTTACTCAATGCTGCAATAAAATGCATTATTTTAAAGTGATAAAGTAATTTTCCACAGTCACGATGTGCAGAACAGGAATCTCTTTGTCATAATGTCTGTGTGAAATCTGACAGTGATAATGAATACACTACACAGTATGCAACAACAGTGTTACTGATACCTTATCTATTTTATCACACAGATAATTAAATCACAGCCTTATCTCAAGGGTCTCTTCTCACCATCTCACTGAAACTATTCCTAAAGAGAGACTGTCTCTGGTCCACATCACGAAACAGTTCCTAGGCTCTGTAACATGCAACTTTAAGCCACAGACTATAATCAAATCACCTCAAATGCTACTTTGCAAGAGAAGTTAGAGACAATTGCGGAATGGGAGTGCTATTCAGAGTATGGAATACTGTAAGTGCATGATAATGTGAAGCAACAACAGCCCACCTAAGACCTCCCACACTTCAAAGAAAGGTGGGAACGCAGATGCAAGAGCAATTGCATCACATTCAGACAGGGATCAGGACCAGTCAAGAAGTAGGTTAATTGGCACAGATTCAAACAAACCTTCAATGAAGTTAGGCCACGTCTTCTCCTCTGGTTCCTCCAGTGAGTGGTCCCAGTCTGCTTCAGGTGAGGCTCCTTGCACCTTGACACTTGCCGTGTCTGATAGGACTGATCGCTGTATAGCGATTGCCTCCAGAACGTCCAGGTCCAGTTCCTCTCCTTCCACCCCAGTTTGCACAGATGAAGGAGGTGACTGCTCCTCAGCTGCCTCAGGGTTGATAAGCTGCTTCACCTCAACTATCTCCTCTACCACAACAATTTTCCTCTTCATGGCGGCCTCGTCTATGTCAGATTGTTCAGATTCACAGGTGTCGTCCAGGTGAGGCCGGTCAGGCTGGGCTATGGGTGTGGCAGTGGCAGAGGGTGTGTCCTCCTCCAAGTCCCTCTTCTTCGCTTCCTTCTGCTTTAAGGCCTTAGAAACAGAGATCCTTTCCTCTGTGCTGCACTCTGCTGCTCGAGTGGCCGAATGTTGTGCAACTTTGGGAGGCTCCTCTTGCCTGACGAAGGGGCTGGCCTGTGCCTGAGCTACAGCTGCCTCTGCTGTTGCTGCTGGTGCTGCTGACGCTAATTCTCCGGCTGCGGGTGCTTCCCTCGCAGTGGAGGATGTTTCTAGTTTCGGAACCTCCCGCTTGATTTTTTCTGCAGAGAGCAGCGCTGGCTCCACCTCTCCTTTGTCTGCTAGGGCCTCAGAGAACACAGCTGCTGCCTGCCTGACTTCCTCACTGCACATTCTTTTAGGAGTCATCTTTGGAGAAACATGGTCTGTCAGTTCAGAGGCCGTGACAGGGCTGTCTTTAGCTGTGGCCTTGGGCAATGATGTAATGTCAGTGGATGGCAAAAGAACAGGCTTTGTGTTTATAGTCTCTGATTCTGTTGCCTTAGCCTGTTTTTTCCCTTTCCCTTTCTTCTTTCCCTTTGAAGGCTCCTCTGCAGCTTTCACTGTACTTATTAGGGATTTTGCCTCCAATGTGGGTTTTTGAGATTCCGACAGAGGCGCAGGGATTTTCTCTTCAGGTTTAGGGCTTGTTTGCAGAAGTTCCACTTGACTTATTTTCTGCACCATCACTGTTTCTACTTTAGTTACAGTCTTTTTCTCAGATTTCACTGGCTCTTTATGACGCAACGCAGCCTTTAAGTTGCCCTCGGGGGATAATTGTCCCTGTGTGATCTTGCTAATACTGCTTCCATCAACAACGTCTTTTACGTCCACTAGGGGCACTGTAGGGACTTGACATAATGATGGTGGTGCTTCTTCTGTAATAATGTTTGTCTGTTTAAGGTCCTTCTCCTTTGGCTTCTCATTCATTTGTTTCGGGACTTCTTTTATTTGCTTTTTGTCAACATTTAATTTTGCCTCAGCCTTAGTTTGCCCTGCTATCTTTATGCTGGTAGACACAGTTAAAGGTTCTGAGGTAAGAACTGGTGCAGGTTGGCTGGTAAATTCTGCCAGCTCCTCTGGGGACTTGTCTTCAGAGTTTTTTTCCTTTGGTTCAGGGGGATTCTCAGCATCTATACTCTTTGATTTCTCACCTGGAGATCTCTTTTTCTTTCTTTTCGATTTTGAGCTTCCCTCAGTCACTTGTTTGGCTTCTTTAACCACCTCTGTGACAACAACATTTTGAGCAGCCTTAGATGAATCTGAGTCTTTTTGTTCTGTTGTAGGGCCCTGCACTGAATCTTTAGGTGCCTCCTCTGGCAGAACTGTTTCATCTTTCTTGACATGAGGAATCGCTTTTACATCAGTTTTCTTCTGTTTTGTAATTATCTCTGATATTTTATTTTTCCCTGTGACAAGCTGTGCATCTTCAGCACTGGCCAGGGGTGCTGAGACAGTCTTTGTACTTATGGTAGTTTCAGTTACTGTAGTAATTTTCTGGATTACTTCATCAGTTTTAGGCTTTGCTGAGAGATTCTCTGAAGTTACTTTAGCCTGAATAGGTTCCTGAGTCATTTTAACTTTGGAGATTCCCTCCGCTGCACGAGTGAGTCCCACTGGTTTGCTCGTGGTGCTGTCAGGTTCGGGTTTGGTGGTCTCCTGAGTGACAGTTATTTCACCAGTTTTATCTGGCTTACTATTTTCTTTTGTAGATTCCGCTGCAACTTCAGTCTTCATTTCTGTGGGTTTAACAGAGTCCTCATTAAGCTTTGCTTTCTTAAGCTTGCTTTTTCCAAGAACTGTACCAACAGGTTTTGTCATGGCAGGGCTGATGGTGGCAGTTTCAGTAGGGAGTTTGGAGATTTCTTGGGGAGGTGCCTTTGTAATAACTGCTTGAGGCCTAACTTTATCAGTTTCCACATCAACTGCCATTTTAACCTCCGCAGATTTAAGGGGATCCACAATCACCTTTGTTGTCTTCTGTTCCTTGACATCTTTGTCAACAGATTTTGTGATGACAGTGCTGGCAGCAGCAGTGACAGTAGGAACTTTGAAGGTTTCCTGAGCAGATTCTGTTGAAATATCTGATTTGAGCTTCACTTTTTCTGGTGCAACTTGAGTTGTAGCACTGACCTCTGCAGATTTAATTGGATCTACAGTCACCTTTTCGGTCTTCTTTTCCTTAACATTTTTGTTAGCAGATTTTGTGCTAACGGTTTTGGATGTGGTAGTGACAGTAGGAACTGTGGAGGTTTCTTGAGTGGATTCTGTTGTAATATCTGGTTTGGGCTTCACTTCCTCAGGTGCAGTTCTAACTGTAGCATTGACCTCTGCAGATTTAATTGGATCACCAATCTCTTCCTTGACATCTTTATCACCAGATTTTTTGCTTACAGGGAAGGCAGCAGCAGCGATAGAAGGAACTTTGGAGGTTTCCTGAGCAGATTCTGTTATGATATCTGGTGTAGGCTTCACTTTCTCATGTGCAGTTTTAGCAGTAGCACTAACCTCTGCAGATTTAGTTGGATCCGCAGTCACCGGTTTAGTCTTCTCCTCCTTGACATCTTTGTCAACAGATTTTGTACTGACAGTTTTTGATGTGGCAGTGACAGGAGAAACTTTGGAGGTTTCCTGGGTGGATTCCATTGTAATATCTGGTTTGGGTTTCACTTCTTTCGCTGCTTTTTTAGCTGTTGCATCAACCTCTGCAGACATAATGGGATCCACAATCACCTTTTCTGTCTTCTCTTTCTTGACATCTGTACTAACAAGTTTTGTGATGACGGTGCTAGCATCAGCAGTGACAGTAGCAACTTTGGAGGTTTCCTCAGCAGGATCTATTTTAACATCTGGTTTGGGCTTCACCTTCTCAGATGGAGTTTTACTTGTAGCACTGACTTTTGCAGATTTAATTGGATCAACAGTTACCGCTGTTGTCTTCTCTTCCTTGACATCTTTGTCAACAGATTTTGTGCTGACAGTTTTTGATGTGGCAGTGACAGGAGAAACTTTGGAGGTTTCCTTTGTAGAATCCATTGTAATATCTGGTGTGGACTTCATTGTTTCCTGTGCTTTTTTAGCCATTGCATTAACATCTGCAGACTTAATGGGATCTACAGTCACCTTTGCTGTCTTCTCTGCCTCGACATTTTTCATAACAGGTTTTGTGGTGACAGTGCTGGTAGCAGGAGTGACAGTAGAAACTTTGGAGGTTTCCTGAGCAGAATCCATTTTAATATCTGGTTTGGGCCTCACTTTCTCAGGTGCAGTTTTAGCTGTAGCATTGACCTCTGCAGATTTAACTGGATCAACAGTTACCATTGTTTTCTTCTCCTCTTTGTCAACAGATTTTGTGCTGACAGTTTTTGATGTGGCAGTGACAGTAGAAACTTTGGAGGTTTCCTGTGTAGATTCCATTGTAATATCTGGTGTGAACTTTACTTTCTCAGGTGCGATTTTAGCTGTAATACTGACCTCTGCAGATTTAATGGGATCTACAGCCACCTTTGTTGTCTTCTGTTCCTTGACATCTTTGTCAACAGATTTTGTGATGACAGTGCTGGCAGCAGCAGTGACAGTAGGAACTTTGAAGGTTTCCTGAGCAGATTCTGTTGAAATATCTGATTTGTGCTTCACTTTTTCTGGTGCTACTTGAGTTGTAGCACTGACCTCTGTATATTTAATTGGATCTACAGTCTCCTTTTCGGTCTTCTTTTCCTTAACATTTTTGTTAGCAGATTTTGTACTGACAGTTTTTGATGTGGCAGTGACAGGAGGAACTTTGGAGGTTTCCTGGGTGGATTCCATTGTAATATCTGGTTTGGGTTTCACTTCTTTCGCTGCTTTTTTAGCTGTTGCATCAACCTCTGCAGACATAATGGGATCCACAATCACCTTTTCTGTCTTCTCTTTCTTGACATCTGTACTAACAAGTTTTGTGATGACGGTGCTAGCATCAGCAGTGACAGTAGCAACTTTGGAGGTTTCCTCAACAGGATCTATTTTAACATCTGGTTTGGGCTTCACCTTCTCAGATGGAGTTTTACTTGTAGCACTGACTTTTGCAGATTTAATTGGATCAACAGTTACCGCTGTTGTCTTCTCTTCCTTGACATCTTTGTCAACAGATTTTGTGCTGACAGTTTTTGATGTGGCAGTGACAGGAGAAACTTTGGAGGTTTCCTTTGTAGAATCCATTGTAATATCTGGTGTGGACTTCATTGTTTCCTGTGCTTTTTTAGCCATTGCATTAACATCTGCAGACTTAATGGGATCTACAGTCACCTTTGTTGTCTTCTCTGCCTCGACATTTTTCATAACAGGTTTTGTGGTGACAGTGCTGGTAGCAGGAGTGACAGTAGAAACTTTGGAGGTTTCCTGAGCAGAATCCATTTTAATATCTGGTTTGGGCCTCACTTTCTCAGGTGCAGTTTTAGCTGTAGCATTGACCTCTGCAGATTTAACTGGATCAACAGTTACCATTGTTTTCTTCTCCTCTTTGTCAACAGATTTTGTGCTGACAGTTTTTGATGTGGCAGTGACAACAGAAACTTTGGAGGTTCCCTGTGTAGATTCCATTGTAATATCTGGTGTGAACTTTACTTTCTCAGGTGCGATTTTCGCTGTAATACTGACCTCTGCAGATTTAATGGGATCTACAGCCACCTTTGTTGTCTTCTGTTCCTTGACATCTTTGTCAACAGATTTTGTGATGACAGTGCTGGCAGCAGCAGTGACAGTTGGAACTTTGAAGGTTTCCTGAGCAGATTCTGTTGAAATATCTGATTTGGGCTTCACTTTTTCTGGTGCTACTTGAGTTGTAGCACTGACCTCTGCATATTTAATTGGATCTACAGTCTCCTTTTCGGTCTTCTTTTCCTTAACATTTTTGTTAGCAGATTTTGTGCAAACAGTTTTGGATGTGGTACTGACAGTAGGAACTGTGGAGGTTTCCTGGGTGGATTCCATTGTAATATCTGGTTTGGGTTTCACTTCTTTCGCTGCTTTTTTAGCTGTTGCATCAACCTCTGCAGACGTAATGGGATCCACAATCACCTTTTCTGTCTTCTCTTTCTTGACATCTGTACTAACAAGTTTTGTGATGACGGTGCTAGCATCAGCAGTGACAGTAGCAACTTTGGAGGTTTCCTGAGCAGAATCCATTTTAATATCTGGTTTGGGCTTCACCTTCTCAGATAGAGTTTTACTTGTAGCACTGACTTTTGCAGATTTAATTGGATCAACAGTAATATCTGGTGTGGACTTCACTGTTTCCTGTGCTTTTTTAGCCATTGCATTAACATCTGCAGACTTAATGGGATCTACAGTCACCTTTGCTGTCTTCTCTGCCTCGACATTTTTCATAACAGGTTTTGTGGTGACAGTGCTGGTAGCAGGAGTGACAGTAGAAACTTTGGAGGTTTCCTGAGCAGAATCCATTTTAATATCTGGTTTGGGCCTCACTTTCTCAGGTGCAGTTTTAGCTGTAGCACTGACCTCTGCAGATTTAACTGGATCAACAGTCACATTTTCTGTCTTCTCTTCCTTTACATCTTTATTGACAGATTTCGTGGTGACAGTGCTGGTAGCAGCAGTGATAGTAGGAGCTTTGGAAGTTTCCTGAGCAGATTCTGTTATGATATCTGGTGTAGGCTTCACTTTCTTAGCAGTAGCACTAACCTCTGCAGATTTAGTTGGATCAACAGTCACCGGTTTGGTCTTCTCTTCCTTGACATCTTTGTCAACAGATTTTGTGGTGACAGTTTTTGATGTGGCAGTGACAGTAGAAACTTTGGAGGTTTCCTGTGTAGATTCCATTGTAATATCTGGTTTGGCCTTTACTTTCTCAGGTGCGGTTTCAGCTGTAATGCTGACCTCTGCAGATTTAATGGGATCTACAGCCACCTTTGTTGTCTTCTCTTCCTTGAAATCTTTGTCAACAGGTTTTGTGCTGACAGTTTTGGATGTGGCAGCAATAGTAGGAACTTTGAAGGTTTCCTGAGTGGATTCTTTTGTAATATCTGATTTGGGTTTCATTTTTTCATGTGAAGTTTTAGCTGTAACATTGACCTCTGCAGATTTAATTGGATCAACAGTCACCTCTCTTATTTTCTCTTCCTTGACATCTTTATCAACAGATTTTGCAGTGACAGTGCTAGCAGGGGCGGTGACTGCAGAAACTTTGGAAGTTTCCTGAGTGGATTCCGTTGTAATATCTGGTGTGGACTTTACTTTTTCAGGTGCTATTTTTGCTGTTGCATTAACCACTGCAGATTTAATGGGATCCACAATCATCTTTGTTGTCTTCTCTTCCTTGACATCTTTATTAACTGGTTTTGTGATTACAGTGCTGGTAGCAGCCGTGATAGCAGTAACTTTGGAGGTTTCTTCAACAGAATCCACTTTAATATCTGGTTTGGGCGGCACTTCCTCAGGTGCAGTTTTAGCTGTAGTGCTCACATCTGCTGACTTAATGGGATGATCCACAGTCACCTTCGTTGTCTTCTCTTTCATGATATCTTTACTAACTGGTTTTGTGATGACAGTGCTATCAGAGGCAGTAACAGCAGCAACTTTGGAGGTTTCCTGAGCAGAATCCATTTTTATATCTGGTTTGGGCTTCACTTTTTTAGGTGTGGTTTTAGCTGTAGCATTAACCTCTGCAGATTTAATTGGATCAACAGTCACCTTTTCTGTCTTCTCTTCCTTTGCATCTTTATTGACAGATTGCGTGCTGACAGGGAAGGCTGCAGCAGTAACAGTAGGATCTTTGGAGTTTTTCTGAGCAGATTCCATTGTAATATCTGGTTTAGGCTTCACTTTTTCAGGTGCTTTTTTAGCTGTAGCACTGACCTCTGCAGATTTGACTGGATCAAGAGTCACCTTTGTTGTCTTCTCTTCCTTGACATCTGTACTAACAGGTTTTGTGATTACAGTCCCAGTAGCAGCAGTGACAGCAGGAACTTTGGAGATTTCCTCAACAGATTCCATTTTAATATCTGGTTTGGGCTTCACTTCCTCAGGTGTGGTTGCAGCATTAACCTCTGCAGATTGAACTGGCTCCACAGTCAGTTTTCTTGTCTTCTTTTCCTTTACATCTTTAACAGATTCTGTTCTCACAGTGCTGGCAGTGGCAGTGACATTAGGAACTTTGAAGGTTTGGTGAGCAGATTCCATTGTAATATCTGGTGTAGGCTTCACTTTTTTGGGTGCTATTTTAGCTGTAGCAGTGACCCCTGCAGATGTAATTGGATCTACAATCACCTTTGTTGTCTTCTCTTCTTTAACATCTTTGTCAACAGATTTTGTTCTGATAGTTTTTGATGTGGCAGTGACAGTAGAGACCATGAGTGTTTCCTGAGTGGATTCCATTTTAACATCTGGTTTGGGCTTCACTTCCTCAGGTGCAGTTTTAGCTGTAGCACTGACCTCTGCAGATTCAATTGGATCCACAATCACCGTTTTTGTCTTCTGTCCCTTGACATCTTTATTGATAGGCTTTGTGATGACAGTGCTGGTAGCCACAGTGACAGTAGGAACTTTGGAGGTTTCATGAGCAGATTCCATTGTAATATCTGATTTGGGCTTTACTTTATCAGGAGCTGTTTTAGCTGTAGCACTGACCTCTGGATCCACAATCACCTTTCTTGTTTTCTCCTCCTTAAACTCAGTAGGCATTGTGATGACTGAATGTTTTGTGGTCATTTCACTCGATTTCATTGAAGGTTTTTCATCAGCAACCTTAGACTTCTCTTTATTCTTTATTTCTTTAATCATGTTGGGAGCAGAGGGTTCAGCTGGAATCTTTGATGTTGCAGCACCTGTAGCCTCAGCGACAGCAGCCACATTTAATGGTGGGGTGGTTTTGGAGGATGTCAGAGTGGTCTGTGACACATCCTGTATCAAAGCTGCTGTAGCAGAACTTGGTACCTTTGTCTTTTGGACCTCCAACACTCTCCTCTCTTGTGATGATGTTGCTGGCTTCTCACCACTCATATTAAGCTCCTGACGAGCAACTCTCTTCTCCCTCTTCTCCTCCATCATTGGTACTTCACTTCTGAAGTTGGGGCCCTTCCTGAAAGCAGACTGAGGCTGGTCCTCCATTTCCCATGATGCTTTTGGGCTGATTGGCTCTGCATTCAGTGGACGACCCCTAAACCTGGGGGTCCTATCAGAGTAATTCTCCCTTTCTCCAGGACGCGTCATCCTATGGCGGTAGCTCTGACGCTCGGTCAGTGCCTCTTGGCTCTCTGCTTCACCCCTGCGTCCTGGCTTGGGAACATAAGACGTAGGACCTTCTACAGTTTGGACCCGTGCAGCCCGGTGGGCAATGGCCAGAGAGGCAGCTGGCTTCCTAATCCTCTGCAAAGAGGCAGGTACAATCTCAACGGGCAGGCGGAGGTAGTCGCGCAGGTAAACAATGCCATCATTGGTCAGGTACCAGTAGAAATGTCTCCAAGCAAATGTTTCTTTCACATATCCCCTGGACTTCAGAGACAACATGGCGCGCATTACTTGTAGGTTGCTCACACCTTGTACTTCAGGGTGCATGATCTGAGGCCTCTTGTCCTTCTTAGCCACCATGACACCATCTCGAAACAGGACCTCATAGATGGCCCTTAGGTCCCGCAGGGGCATAAGCATTCCTGCAACCATTGTGCTTTAAGTCTGTAAACTCTCTCAAAGTAAAACTAAAATGCCCACCAGCAAACAAAGAGAAAGCAGTGTCTCACGTCTTGTCGTGGGAAAGAATCCAGTGACAAAACCAGCTGTCATATGGTTCTCAATTCAATTACAAAGGAAAACAAAAGAAGATATCCTTGTAATGTTTTTTTCTTACTGTATCTTCCTCTGTTCTTGTTGATCCTTTTGGCTGTTGTGAAGAAAATTGTTATTCCTTTGTGAAATGTGACTTCAAGTCAAACGTGTGCTGTCCCCCCAACATTCAGGGTGGCTGGGAATGAACAGTCTCCGTACTGCCGAGATGGCAATGACAGAATGGAAGAGAGGCAGCGTGTGAGAGTGTGAGAGAGAGAGAGAGAGTGAGGCACACTTCTCGGTCCGGCTCCTCCTACCTTCTCTGTCTTTCTCTT
The DNA here is from genome assembly GCF_022539595.1 of Amphiprion ocellaris. Lineage (NCBI taxonomy): Eukaryota > Metazoa > Chordata > Actinopteri > Pomacentridae > Amphiprion > Amphiprion ocellaris. The sequence goes on from NC_072774.1 coordinate 29,359,848, forward strand.
AGGGAAAAAATGGCATGGAAAAAAATTCTCACTAAAGTAAATAGTACGGCAGGAAGTAAGAAGCGAAAAGGGTGCAATAAAATTACTGAAATAAAACAAGCGCAAAGTCAAATGAATGAGGCAACACACCTATGAAGTGTGTTTGAGCACATGTTCTGTAACTCTGTGACTTTTTCATAGACACCCACCCACACACGAAAGCACACGCCTCCTATATAATGTACACACCTCTAAACACACTATGACAGGCGGACACACACCCTCTGGCGTGTTTTACACTGGCCTAATGAATGGGCCGTTCTAAACAGAGATTAGTTATAAGAAATGAGAGACAAGCAGTTGGCATACATACTATCCTGCCCTGAGGTTACTAGCTGAGCATTCATGCAAGTTATCAAGTACAAGTGTCTAGTTTTACACATTTCCCGATCGGGTATCACTGAAAAGCTTTTACACACACACACACACACACACACACACACACACACACACACACACACACACACACACACACACACACACACACACACACACACACACACACACACACACACACAAGGCGTGGTTTTCAGATATCAGACAGCCTTTGAATGTTCAGAGTCTGGTGAAGCCGGTGACATTTGAAGAGAGAATACATAAATCCTCACAATGTATTTTGGTGACATTTACCAAAGCTTTATATAGACAGGATACGAAAAGACAAAACTGTCACTACACTATAACTCATACATTGGTAGTCTGATACCACATAAGCCTATAAACGAACACAACTCACATTAAGTTTTATTCTATTCATATCTGTGTTTGTTTGGAGGGTCTCCAAGCCACCAAGACAAGGAGGCTGCATAGAGCAATCAGTGTTTCCTATTGCAGCTCATGAAAGTGATGCAACAGGCTGTAAAGCACCCTAAAGTTGTATTGCAGCTTCAGGCAGCTAACATTAGGGCCTGAAGCTAAGAACCAAGAATCTGTCTTGCGCAACTATATAAAGAACTGTGCATTATAGCTAACCTTTACAGCACACCCAGGAACATGATATCAGATTTCTGTCCCTAGATCGCTTCTCTTTTCTGTACATCTGTCTCCTGCTCGTCTCTCAGTGTCAGAGAAAGTGTCCGCTCATGGCCAGTGTCCAGCAGAAGCCGCACTGGAAGGAAAACTGACCATTGTCGGTTAGAGCATGTAAGCACATGTTCACTAGTCTCACTGAAGAGACGAGGATATGCTGAAGAGCAGCGTAAGCAGAGAGCCCTGTGCTCCAACACAGTGATCTAGCTGTGAAATTATAGTGGTGGAGAATGGACAGCGATGAAATGACGCATTCCCCCTGCTGTTTGGAACCACACACACTATTACACATCCAAACACTGGCGGAAAACTGTTTTCATTTTGTTTGCCATGACAACAGGCAAATGAAGTGAGCCAGTTCTGAGTAAGCCCACATATCCGTTTTCAGGGCTGCAGCGGAGAAGCAGGCTGTAAATCTGTTCCCCCGGACAGCTGGACTGTACTGTCATTTATCAGAGCACTATTTGCAAAGGCACAGTTATTTGAAACAAACTGTTTGCATGTTCTCAGCTTTTCATTAGCAATCAAAAAAATCAAAACAGTTCTGTGGGAGAAATGATAGTTTCCACAAACAGTAAATTCTTAAAACCAGACCAGACAAATAATAAATATAAACACATTAAACTAGGGCACTTGTTCAATTGAATAATTTAATACATCGTTTCTGACAGTACTGCTGTGAACCTAACTAATTCCTTTTATAATGCTGTCATAAATAATCATTCGTTTCACAAGAACAACATAGTTGTCTGACATCTATCCAGTCAGACTAGGAGGGCATGCCCCGGGCCATGTATGTACTCCACCTTCAACAGATATGCTCGAAAATCCCTTGTGATCTTATGTTACCTGTAGTGTGCAGGTAAAGCCAGCAGTTTTTTTTAAAGAAAGGCTGGGAGGAGCTTTCAGAAGATGGATCGAGTAAATCTAAGGCTCATTGTGCAAGAAAAGCATTCCTCTGTGTTACAAAACAAATGTTTTATCATTGACATGCCACAGTTTGCCTGATAGTGAAGCAGCTTGTAAAAGATGTTAATGCACATGGACGTGTGATTCAGCCAAACTAAGCATAAGTGAGTGTTTAAGTCACATTAGGTTGGTTCCAAAGCATCTCATTACTCAGTCTACTTGGTATTTTGTGGTCCACTGCTGAATGTCTACTTGGCAGTGAGGGCACATGTGAAACAACATACACAGAACCTATTCAGAATTTTAAAAAGAAAGACAAAAAAACTAATAAAATGCAAATTACACAAGTAAGCCACAATGATACGCCAGTTAGCTACATGTTAACATGCAACCCTATAGCTACCTCATTTGGGGTAATTGGCACCACCAAGCATGGCGCCTTACTCTATGTGCCACATATCAGTGGGATTTCATGCACTGTTTATGCACAAAGTGTTCAGTGAACTTCAAACTTCCGACAGTGACCCTTATTCTGGCTAGAGGCCCAGTCCCTTCAGCCATTGAAATATTAAATATGCCCTCTTCAAAAGAAATACCGTGTCACCAGGCCTGAGCAGCTGCTGGATGTGCTGTTGCTCCCGCTGCTACTTTTCACAGTGACTTGGTGGTTGCAATAGTTGTGTGCAAGTTTGAGTTGGCATTAGCAACTCCATTTATGATCTCAAGCAGACGATCAGGAGAGAATGAGATATACGCTCACTATAGAACTAATGCAGTCTAATTTTATTCAGACTGTAAACAGAGAGCAGCAGCAGGCCAGCCACAAATAGAACCAAGACACGACTGAATGAAATGGGTAAAGGAGCAATACAACTTTGGGGAAGGGTATCTGAATAGTTTCCTGGTTAGAAGTCTGCTTCTGCTGCCATGTTTCAGACCACCACTAGTCCCAGAATAGACTTGTCACCACCAGGTGATGGAGGCTGGCAACTTGCCCGATGTAAAGGCCCTCAGCTTGGAGGTCTGTTGGTGCTGCACACGTGCCCTCCATTCTGATATCAGATCCAAGACTCTCCAGCCACTTCCAGGGAACGCAAAGGTCAGCAGGCCCCTTCTTACACACAAAATGCATGTGCATACATTAAAAGAAGTTAATGAAGTTAAACCTGTGTCTAAATAATAAAAGAACAAATGTCCAAGTTTTTTATAATGATGGGTCCTTTTGATAAGTTCCCACTCAAAATGGTAAGCTAGGTATAAAAAGTGATACAAAACTATCAATTTATCAAGGAATACAGTAAAGGTATTTATTTTGCGAGCGAAGAAACACAAAAATACTGTTAGTCCATAGCTGTTAATGAGGACGCACAGAAATAATCTAGCTGACCATGAAAAGATTAATAAAGTACAAAGCGAACCACTGAGGCTCTTAGTCTACCCTAAATCATGACTTGCACTTCTGTAGTTGTGACAAATCATTCTGTAATGCACGAGAAGTCAGTTTTTATGTGGACGATAAGCCTATTTATATGTGAGGGCATGTCTCCTGGCCAGGTATGGTAAGGCAAGTGACCCCACAGTCGGACAGCTGCGCTCCCTCACAAAGCTGTAAGAAAACAAACACCTGACTCAGGAATCTGCTAAAGTTAGAGATTGTTGTAAACAGCTTTATATGGAGGTAAATGTTGTTACCAGGGTGAGGTGTGAAATGACTAATGGCTTGATCATTTATCAAATTCTGAAGTACTTCATTCAACTGGTGCAGCAAAAATCACATTGTAGATTATAGGAAAAGTTCAGATTTAAACTGAAACATCTCAGCAACAGTTGGCTGACTTTTATGCAGACATTTATGATCCCTAGAGGATGAATCCTACTGACATTTACTCTACTGTCGCTGTGAGGTTTGCCGGAGGCTCTAAAGTCATTTGAATATAAACACTTTTGATGCTAGAAGGACTGTCTCTGCAACTTCTAAATATCTTGCCATGCATGAAATTCCCAAAAAAGACCACTGAAAATGTCCTGAAGCAGAACTCTAATTAGTCAGTTGATCCAGTGAATCTTCTTGTAGTGTCACTATGACATTGGCACTTTTGATTTTAAGTGAAATATGACAGACATTGCTGCACCCCCGAGGAGAAACTAATAATGAAGGTGATCCATCATGTCCCACCATTATCAGGTCAAAAAAATGTTGTTTTTTTTTTAGTTTATGACTGAACACTGGCAAAACCAATGACTTTCTCATCAGCCTCAGGGGGAGTTTGTGTTTATCTCCAGTTAATATAACCCACTAAATGGTGAAACAGCAAACATTATATCTGCTGTGCTAGCACTGTCATGGAGGACATGCATGTATTATTTGCATCCAGCACAATCTGAGAACAACCTAACAGAGCTGCAAACATGAAAGTAGTTTATAATGATCAAATTTTTGTTACTTTTGTTCCATATTTTCTCATAATATACTTGGCCAATGCCTAAAGCTAGAGGGTGCCATGCACTGTGGAGTTTGCAAAGTCCTTTTGGAAAAGTTTGGGATTCGGAGCTATATATAAACTTGATTATTGTAACACACTGACTGACTGCATTTGAAGTCTTAATCTCATCCTCATATAACCTGAACAACAACCTTGTCTGATATCTGTGTGGGTCAGCATTAACAACAGTGTCAATTAGAGCTCCAACAGGCCGAGAATGCAGCCTTTGAAATGCAAGACGGGTAAAGCTGGAAGGATTAACCCCTGAGGGTGACCAGTCCACAGCAACCCGGAGTGTAATTGGGATGATCTCGGAAGGTTAACTATGGTTGACTTGAAGAGAACTGTGTCCCGTGCGCAAAAAGAGAGACTCGAGGACTAGCTGCAAGAAAAACCACAAGCCCTGGATGTGTTGTAAACTGTGCTACTAAACATAAACCCACAGAAGTACATAAACCACAGGATGGTTACAAACAAAGAAGCACTCTGTTAGGAGCTGGTGAGGATGGAAATAGAGAGAGAGGTGTCTTTGGCATTCCTCACTCTGCTGCAAAAATAAATAATCAACTGTTCTTTGACAACTGAGATTAAAAAAAGATGCAAATTATAGTATAAAGAGGAAAAACCTTTGCTTTGTTCAGAGCTGAATGGCAAGAACAATAGACAAAGTAATGTTCTGAAATCAACCAAGCCACTATGAGAAATGTTCTTTTCGCTTTGCCAGCCTAAATCTTTCTTGCCTCATAAATATCTTTGGAGTTACATAAGGCTTGTTAAATGCAACTGTGGAGTAAAACAACCTTTCTTTCCTGAAATATAGTTAGTGTAACTTTGTGTTTAAGTGAAAAATTTTGCAAACACTCATTTTCAGGGAGGGAATAAGCTTCAGTAATATAAAACTGTGCTGACGTCACAAGGAGAATAGACTACTGTCTGAGCAGAGGTAGAAAAGCCAGCTCTCAGCTTTTGTGTCACCAATGTGCACATAAATGCACATGGAAAGTCTATAAACTGATGTGTGCTTGAGGTAGAAAAATGGCAAGTCTTGCTTGGGTTCTCAGCTCCACAAGTCACGGATCACACTGACTTCTCCTTTTCCAGAGTGGAAAGAAATGAAGTCACAGATTATGTCTCCCTTCCACCTTCGTACCAACCAAAAATAAGCAGGAGCACCCAAAAAGTTTGCCAAATCCCTTTCTTGCTCACTTACTGACTCTCTAACAAGCAGCCTGTCATGTGTTAGCAGAGGGGTCCTGATGTGTCCAACCTTACAACGCCCCCTGCAGCCTCTCGGACTTGGACAGCAGCCCACCCATGAGGCGGTAAATGGGGGCGTACTGAAAGCAGAGGCAAAACTGGGACAGATTGTGCTGTTCCCCATGTGCACAACTTTAACATTTTGTATTTATTATCTTTGTGAAACGGGTGGTATAATATTGCACACAATGGAGAATATGTTTCCTGCCATCATGACATAAAAGTAATAACAATCAGATTTTGGTGGTGAATTCTGCAAACAGCCAGCGACTACAAAAACACTTTGTGCTGTAAACAAGTTCCAGCAGTGAGATCTGGACAGAAAATTTGAACCAGCTCTCTTCTCTTTTGTTTTTTTTCCTCCTGTTAGAGCTGCATGCCAGCTCAGCTAAACGGCAGCCAGGGATCAGACTCAGCATGCAGGAGATGTATTGCACCATTTAGGAGCAAGAAGACTTTAATTGTTGTTGCACAAGACGAGTCGATGATATATTTAAGACCCTATTGAAGTAGTCACATTCCAAAAAGTCAAAATGACATGTTGCCTGCATATGGCCACACCTCTTTGTGACATAAGCTTTAATCCAACCAATACCAAGAACCATTTACCTCCACCCCTGTCCTCAGTTTCCAGTACTGTAGTATAACCACTTACCTTTTTTAGGGCTGAGCCAGAATCGATCTCCAAGAGGGTCTCCTGTCTCCATGCTGCTGTGATCTGACATATCATAAAAAGGCCTCGCACCAACACAACACCTTCTTTCTGCTTTCAACACACAGTCACAACCACACTGCTACTCCTTGTTTTCACCCGCTGCCTGTCCGGCGGATCAACATGGCATGCAAGAAGGGGCTAAGAAACAGAAGGAATGGGAGCGGAGGGGTACTTTCAGGGTAGGGAGGGTGTTTGTGAGCAAAAAAGAACAAGGGAATCTTTTCATCTCTGTCCCATAAATGCAGAGGAACATCTACACCATAAATCTGAGGGCCTTGCCAAACTGGACACATCCTCTCTGCTGCCCCGGATACCCTGCCCCAAGTCCCATACATCTGAAGGCGCCCACACTTTATTCCAGCATCAGTCTGCTCAGAGACACACACTGGATGCCTTGTTCAAGCAACCAAGAAATTACAGCTCCAAAGATTAAGAAGAAGGGTGGACAGAGGAAAAAAGAAAGGACAGAAGACAAAGAAGTCAAACCTAGTCTGCAAAATACACCCAACAACAGCTCTGGATTTGTCTCTTGCATACTTATTCTTCGGTTTACGGGAAGTAATTAAGCCTTTTGTAAGTTGTTAAAAAAAACAGCGAGTTGATCTTACAACTGGAATCAGAGTGAGCCAAAAAGAGAAACCGTCCAACCATGTGGATCTTCAATGCAAATTATCTGTTGATTATGCAAACACCCGAACGGTGTAACCATATTTCAAGAGATGGGAGATCATATGCAGCAGAGAACATGTTAGGTCTGGCATGTCTCCAGTGGTTGTTAACCCTGAAGGGTGCAACAAAACGATAAAAGTTGAGACAGAACTGTGCAGGAATACAGCACTTTGCTCACACTAATCTGTGGGGAACTGAGCCTGTCACAACAGAATCCTCCTTTCAATAATTTTTGACGGTTATGTTAAAATGACTCATTCTTGAAAGAGGTTTGACATACATGACAGGATAATTGAGTGCGGACTTAAAACAAATCAGTTCACAGTTCTCAGACACCTCTAATTAGAAATTAGTTCTTGATACTTTTCTTGCGTAACTATATGTATAGTTAGAAGAAATCGTTCTTCCTGCCTACAGCGGCTGTGAAATGATCATTTTTATGTGACTCCCATCTCAGAAATAGGGGTCAAAAGTCACACATTGAGGCTATTAAGAAACAAAGATGATGTTTCAAAAGTCAGAGTTAGATGCTTAAGGGAGATACTGCAAAGCATTAGTCTTTTCAGTACAAATATTCATATGGATTGCATATCCAACTCATTTGTAAGTTCACATCACTGTTATGATCAGGTTTCTTGGCCTTCATTAAGCCTAAAGAGACAGAAACATTGATATATTTATATTTTTAAAGCAGACTTAGTAGACTTTCGCAGAATGGCCTTCTCCTATTTTGTACCCTGGATGGAAAACCCCTCAGAACACAGTACAGCTTAATGATTATTGTTTCTCTGGAAGAGTTCAAAGCTCTGATCAAAATATGTTTAACTGAAAAGTACAACTGCTACTCCTAAACTGAATTTTGTGTTGTTTATTGTGCTTTACTTCTGTCCAGCTGGACGTTATAACTTTTTATAACTTAATAATGGTGTGTCTTCTTGGCTAGATCAAATACACAAAAAAATACATAAAGAAATAATTAATGAAAGAAATATCCTCCACCAAGGTTATGCAAAGAAAATATGAAGAAATTTGAAAAATTTTGCATTATTTGCTAATTTAGTTGGCTACAATCTCTTATGAGCTTTAGTTAAACTTTAAATTGCATTTTTGTATATAACAAAACATTAGAATTAGAAACTTCTTTCAAAGTGTGTGCGGGTGTGTGAGTATTGTATGACGATAAAAATAAAATGTAACGAGGTAAGTCATTTAGGCATCAGTATTAATAAGTAATGCTTAAATGTAAGTTGACCCTAACAAAATGGAGCTGCAGTGTGGTATAAAATGGCCGTAGGGAGCGTCAGGTCTGGCAGTGGCAACCAGCAGGGACCAGTCGGTCTGTGCCACACTCAGACACACTAACCACACACACTAACAAGCTCATTCATGAAATGAGGAAGCAACAAAACAGAAACATGTGCCTGAATATAAAAAAAAAAAAAAATATGCTACAAACAACGCAACTAAATCATATTTTTTAAATCAAAGGAAGAAAAAAAACTTCTAAATATTTGCCTCATGAGTCAGCGTCTGCACACCACATATAGGAGTGGCCACGCAGGGCTTTGGTTGCTGTGGCAACGCAGCCCACAGGTTAGGCAAATACCATGTGCTGTCCACGGCTGAGGTCGCGGGGAACATGGGCTTGTTACTGCTGCTGCCATGGGCAACCAGCTATCAAACAACAACGCCTGACACAGGATCCGGACTCTGGCCTTCCTGACTGACTGCCACAATGTGCAGATTTGCATTGTAACCTGAAGAGGCTGAGCTGTATTTTTAGAGAGGCATCCTGACGATCAGCATCTAATAAAAATACAGACCAGCACAATGCAGGTGCCTCTTCACGCACTCACATGCACACAGAAAGGTGATTTATTCTCCTCACTCCCATAAACCCACCCCACCCCGCCCCATCTGGGGAGAATGAATCAGTTGCATTCTTTCCTCAGAGTGGAGAAAAAAGGAAAAAAATGACTGCATGTGCTGGCCCTTTCACAAAAGACAGACTTGCAGTAAACTTGCATAGTGTGAGAGCAAAGAAAAGCCCCATTCTGACACAGACTTAGAGTCCGGTTACAGACAGCGGTGACTCACCATCATTATTATTATCTCTACAACTTTGCTGTGCCGAACCACCCACCAGAGGGCAATTTAATGTAGGAAAGAATGACAACAACAGCGGCAATAGGTGTCAATGTGACAATTATCTCCTATTTGTGAAGTTATGAAGTCTGAATTGTGTTTCTAGGTTATCTAAGAGGGAAAGTAATATTGTACTTCACTCCCTGAAATCCTGTTATTCCAGCACTGGGAGGTGAAGACGGAGCACTGGTAAAGCAACACAAAGCACAGAACAGACAGGCAAGAAGTCAGCCAGACGTTCTCAAGTGAAAGAGTTCATCTGCAAACCTAATAAATGTTTATCCCCTTAAAATGGGGTAAACATTTAACTGTGATCATATAAGTGGTTTTTTATTTGCATTTTTCAAAAAGTTTCTTCACTCCATCAACTTCAGGAATGCTCCGGTTGTCGGGCTTTACGGCGGCTGAGTATAATTTCTGGAGTAAAAATGCAGCCAACATGTCCTCTCATGCAAGTGTGTGAGGACAAGAAACAACTAACAACCTGTCACCCATATCACAACAATTTAAACGGCATGATACGAGCTCTGCACCTGTGATAACACTACAATAAAAAGAAGGGATGATTTAGCATGCAGGTACAGCTGTTCACCTTGGAGTTTGCGTGAGATATGCAAAGCGTTCGACTGTAATTATGCCCGCAGGCTTTTTGTGTTTTCACACAGCATTCTCTGTGAGGCGAGCCAGAATGGAAGACATAATGCAAGGGAAATAATACACCACACCCCGAGCTCCACTGCTGATGGATTAATAACGTATCGTGTGATCGCTATAAAGATGCAAGTAAAACGTACAATACTCTAGAAGCAATAATAAACACCCACACTAAGCCTTAATATTCAGCCTCACTATGGCTCAGATGATCAATAACATTCAGTAATAAGTCTGTCTGATTGTATAAACGCCATTTTATGAGCCACCCGCAATTCACCCATCCTCATTCCTGCAGGAGATGCATGTTACTTTCCTTTCTGCTTGTTCTTATCTGCAGGGCTCAATTGGCTCTGCATCCTGTTTTCCACTGTGACACCTCCAACTAAAAGCCCTGGCTTTAAAGACAGAATAACAGTCTAAACAATAGGCGAGCTTCCCCTCCCTCAACTGCAATAAAAGCCAGTGAGGAGGAGCTGCTCCAACACTGAACAATGCAACTTTTTTTTACCACCACTGGCACAAAAACAGAACTGCGATTTAAAAGTCCGCAGAGTTATAGAAAAGCTTATGGTAACGGTTTGTCCTTGAGAGTGTGTGGCCCATGTGGGGACCAAACAGCAGAGCAACTACAGCCAACACAATATCAGGTTACTCTCATGACAAATGTGAGAGTTGCTTAATGTTTTTGCCACATCCGTTCATGGTGCAGCAACAAAACCAGAAAACAAGCTATAAAAGGGTTTACTATAGTAATCAATCAATTAATGTACTGCTAAAAGTGGTGGGAGCACTTGTGTAGTTGTTGCATTGTATTAATAGTGCATCTCTGTGGTAAAAGTGAAGTTTTCCAGGAAATTCTGACTAAATGCACTGCAGGAGAATTGGGTGTATCAAATGAGCCTCACACTGGCATGCTCTCTAGAGAGAAACACAAACCAGTTGGATCACCTTTAACAATCATCACTTCGCTTTGTAAAATTTCAGGTGAGGCGTGAACCGAGTAACTCCTCACCCTCAGGTGAAGAAATGTGACCCAGTCCTCAATAGTAGCACCTACTGACCTACAAAGCAGACTTGTCTGCATAATTTCAATGTTATCCCTTATCCAAACATCACCAGAAAAAAATCTGGTGTGTGGAAGCAACAAGTTTGCAACTGTCTTGACATTGGCCAATGATACACACACACGTTCTTGGAATTTTTGCTTCATGAGTAAAGTTCAGAGTAACTGAACAAGCATTGTTTGCCCCCACCCAAGCCTCGGATCACACATCCACACTCAGTTCAGCAACGTTTGATGACTCGATCTTATCTTGCTTAGATTTACTGTATGAAACAGCTCCAAAAGCATGCTGAAGCAGGAGGGGAGCTTTCACTAAATGTTTCGCACAGCCTGCAAACAGGTCATCCTTTCCATGACACACCTTTGGCTGCAACTACAAAGCAGCAAAGCAAAGCGGTGAGGTGACCTACTCCATTATGGGGGCCAGGCTACGCCCAGGTGTTACAGCCCCTCCTCAGGTTCATCCCACTGAGCGTAAAACATTCCAGATGTACTTCAGAGAAGAATGATGGGCTGCGAGGGCAGACCTCGACCCGACCTTTTTGATTCATGACAGTTAAGACTCGTGTAAGGCAGCATAAAACCTGTCCTAAACTCTGTGTGTGTGTGTGTGTGTGTGTGTGTGTGTGTGTGTGTGTGTGTGTGTGCAACAGATCAATCATGACATATGTGCTTTCATCTAGCTGCTAATGTCACAAAACATACAGCTTTTATGAGGCAAACACAAACACTTGTGAAGGAGCAAACATCACAGTCATTCTAAACAACTCGGTGTATTCCATGTATGTTATCTCACTCCCAGGGTGCTGCTGTTGGATAAATATAATCAGTACTTATTGGTTGAGAGCCTCAGATGTTCCTCCGTCAACAGAAGAAGTAGAAGAAGAAGGCGGGCACTCACCTGAAAGACAAAAAGAGAAAAACAGTTGTGGTGAATTAAAATGTAAGTAAACTACACTACACAGCCTCTAATGCAGATTTATGCTCTGCTATATTTCTAATGGACACATCAGTTAAACCTTAATCGGCACAAGAGGAATTGGTTTGTCATGTGTGTGGCATTAACTGTGCAAGTCAGTAGTGAATATGGCCTCTGACACCTGCAAAGACTTCAAACAAACGGCTGAATATTTCTCCACATGCTGGAACTTTTTGGGTTTAATAGTCAGTCAGACAAGAACTTCAATGAGCTTATCGTGCTTTAACCTTCAGGGAGAAGCATCTCCTTGAAAGTGAGTTTTGCACTAAAGAAAGAGAACATCTTGATTTTGTAAATCCTGTTGTGATGAGAAATGAGGAAGAGTTGGAAATGAGTAGCGACACAAGGAGGGAAACTCAAGTTAACTGGCTAATATCACCATCTACTGGAGAGATGGAACAAAAACAAGTAGTGGCAGTGCTGAGAATTGTAAACAGGACACACAATTAAACCATCTGAAGATTTTTATATAATAACTAGCAAATTGAACGCATTAGCAATTTCTAAAACATGTTACAGATTAAATTAGCCTGTATCTAAAGCTGTTTAAAGTGGCTTCATTGAAAGTACAAGCTATAACAGTAAAACGATTAGAAAAATGTGTATCAATATTATTTGTATTAATATTATTAATTATAACACTAATGATATAGTACTTTAACACAGATAGTAATGTAAGATTATAGACATTTAGCGTAGTGTATATGTTTAACAATACTTTATTATGTTTTGCTAGTAATACGTACACTACCGTTCAAAAGCCACTTAGAAATGTCCTTAGTTTTGAAAGAAAAGCAGTTTTTTTCAATGAAGATAACATTAAATGAATGATAAATCCAGTCTAGACATTGTTAATGCGGTAAATGTCTATTCTAGCTGGAAACGGCTGATTTTTAATGGAATATCTCCATAGGGGTACAGAGGAACATTTCAGCAACCATCATTCCTGTGTTCTAATGGTACATTGTGTTAGCTAATGGTGTTGAAAGGCTAATTGATGATTAGAAAACCCTTGTGCAGTTATGTTAGCACATGAATAAAAGTGTGAGTTTTCATGGAAAACATGACATTGCATGTGTGACCCCAAATTTTTGAACGGTAGTATATGTGGATTACCTCAATTTGTACATGTAGGCAGAATAAACTAATCACCAATGTTCATTTCCAGTAAAACTAGACATGTTCTAAGACTTTTTTTTCAGTTGCTGTGTGTGTGTTTGTGTTTTCATTCAGTGTTAGTCTCATTATGATATGGTAGCGTAAATCCGTTCGGAGGACTTTTAATCTGTGGTATTTCAACTTTTACTTCAGTAATGGATCAAAGCATTTCATTCACAACAGCAGAAAACTCAGCTTAGTACTTTTAGCTTAATGTCACATAGTAACCTGCATAAATGTTGTACAACTTCTTACCTCACTGCTCATCGCGAAGACAAAATGTAGCAGAAATTTATTTCAAATGTACTATGATAAGAAAATATCACAATAAACATGATCTAACGCTCTTTGTTTAAAAGTGTTCCAGACCTCCTTTGAATGCCACTATTTCAGATGAAAGCCTCAAGCCCTGCAGCTGTCCTTCATACTGGGGTCAGTCCACTCTGCCCCCAATATCTACCACCCACATCGCCCGACTACTGTGCAGGACATTCCCTTCAGCAGCACCACCTTCCAATGTATACGAGTAACATAAAGCAGCGGCTACCAACCGTCAGCCCTGCTAGTGTTTCTCATCTGCAACCAACACTGTGTTAAATCATCACCTTATGACACTGGTGAATATGGTGCTCTAAAATAGGAGCTGTCTAACTTTTGGTACAGTCCTCAGCAGCTGACTTTAATTGCCTAAGTGTTTATGGTGAATATTTATAGCAAATACTTTACATAAGATGAAATATTAAGTTGTGGTCAGGATAATAACCTTTTAGTGGGCAGATATTAAGATTTAATGGATTTGACATTCTGCTATTGATTCTAAATGCTTACATATCTCTTTCGGGGCCCTACATCTTACAAAACAAAATTTTAACTTTGTTAGCAATTCATTAAAGATATGTAATCAACAGGAAAAGAAGACAAAGAAAAAATATTTGGAAGACAAGGAGAACATTGCATTTTTTGTGAACATACAACATATTGTATAGCTGATGTCACAGAAGGTAAAAAGAAGTCTGAATTAAACCAATTATTTTTATTTTTAATTCATCTTTGGACTATTATCTGGCTTAGTTAAAACATTTGGTGTAAAAAATGTTTAAAAATATAGAAATATGTCCATCATTAATTCTTACAGACCATGGTGGCATCATTGTATCATTCATCTGGCTGTTTCACTGTTTAAAACCTAAAGATATTTACTTATTAGCATGGATGACTAGGAAAAGACCATATTTTCATATTGGAGAAGATGATGCTAAAGATGTAACCACTGATTGTTGTCATTTTTAACAGACTACTAAGATGAAAAACTACACACTCCAATTAGCTACAACATTAAAACCACCTGCCTAATACTGTGTAGGTCCTCATGATACCAGAACGGACCAATCATGGCATGGAGATGGGACTTCTGGGAGTGTCCTTTGGTGTCCTGCAGTGGGACATTGCCAGCAGACACTGTGGGTTGCAGGGTGAGATCTCTGGATTGGGCTCATTATGGTAAATGCTCAACTGAACTGAGATCTGGGGAGTCATGCTCATTAAACCATTCATTCATGAGTAGTTTTTGTAGTGTGACAGAGGGTATTTACTGCTGTTGGGGAGTTTCTTTGTCACTGGGAGGTGTGCTTGGTTTACAGTAATGTTTAGGTGGGTGGTACATGTCAAAGTGGCATCCACAGGAATGCCAGGATCCAACAGAACGTTGCATTGCAGAAAAAAAAATCCATGTTTTTTCACGTCCCCTGTCTGTGGTTTAATACTGTGGTTGATGGGTGCATGCATGGTATATGGTGCCATTCAGTTCTGTCACTTTATGACAGGAAACTGAAATTTGTTTCTCTTCACTTGTGGTTTGTCAGAGAACATCATCAAACTCTGAACAACAGGATGTGAGAGAGCAGTCCGACTGTCCTCTGGAGAACCTCATGGTCACATTTTCTGGATGGACAGTCTGCTGCCAAACTGTGACACCGAACAACAATGTCTCAAGGACAAGGAGGCATTACTGTATTAAGAGAAACACTCTCTCCTGGCCATGTGTTTGTCTTCGCTGGATCTCCTCCAGTCAGTGTCAAAAGAAAAAAAATGACTGTTTCTTTTATGGTAATAAACATATTGCATTTTAAGGTCACTTGTCACTTTTCAGTGGGTTTGACAAAGAACAATAAACACTGAAGGACTCATGAACATTTAGCAGGGCACTGCATGTGAAAACCCAGTGACTGCTTGTCCCCAAATCTATCTCCATTATCCATTATCTATACATCGCTTAATCCTCATTAGTCACGGCGGGGCTGGAGTCTATCCCAGCTGACTGAGGGTGAAGGCAGGAGACACCTGGACAGGTAACAGTCTATCACAGGGATACACATAGAGACAAACAATCACACTCACATCCACACCTATGGTCAGTTTAGAGTTACCAATTAACCTCAGCAAGTTTTGGATTGTGTTAGGAAGTTGGAATATCCGGAGAGAACAAGCAAACTCCATGCAGAAAGATCCGGGAAGACGGGGACGTGAACCGGGAATCTTCTACCTGCAAGGCAAAAGTGCCACTGTGCAGCCCCCTAAATCTATCTAAAAAGGCAAATATGACTCTATTTTTTCTGAAACACATCATTACTGAGGTCTGACAAAATGACAGCATTGTGGACCATGAAGTCTGATAAAGCAGGAGATGAGCAGTCAGAGCAAAAGCAAGATTTAAAATCTGATGATCATCTCAATGATCTAGAAAAACAAAACATGGACCGAACTTACAGGAAAGTCTTCTATAAAAATGTCACTGCTGTTTATAAATTGGGTGTTTTGCTAATTTTACCGTCCGCCTTTGTTTTGTCTGACTGCTCTGGTGAACAGATTAACACCTGTCTGACTGGTCAGACCACTGGACCTTTGTTCAGAGATGTCACCATGTTCCTCCACCTCAGCAGTTACTGTAACCTGAGTGAGTACAATGTTATCACAGTTGGAATTATGACCTGCTAAAGCATAAAAAACAAAAAGCTGAGAGCAAAGTTGAGAAGAAAAGTTTGGTCTCGCCCTCGGAAATAGCACTTAAATAGATGAATCCAAACACAATGTCCACTCCCTTGCTTTTTATGGAATGTTAAACCATATCTTATAATCAGTGGGTGTGGTTTGATGAGAACTTCTTTTAACTATGCAAGCTCTGTTCAAAATAAAGACAGTGAAAAACTGACTAATTTTAAGCAGCAAAGGTGAAAATATAGTGACTTTCTGTCTGTAATATGAGTTAAGCTCCTGAAGTGCAGGTTTCTGTTACCAGGCCTTTTCTTGATTGTTAATTCTGCCATTTTAACTGACAAAATCAAGACAGTCTGGATGACATGACAGTAGCAGACAAAGACAGTGACCCTAATGAAATTATCAGTGTTTCGTTATTAGACTCAGGAAGTTCTACATGATACATGTTATGGAACTGCTATCAAAGGCAAACAATGATGACAAACCCTTATCACTAGAGTGGAAATTGAAGGTCATTTTGCCAAAGAAATTAAATCATATTTCAATCTTTCCTAATGACATTAGTGGACAGAATGAAAGCAACAAATCTAGTGATATGTTTGCCTTTTTTGTTGATTTTTTTATTGCCATTTACAGTGAGATTTATTGGTGTGAGGGCCCATCGCTCCTGTTTTCTCCAGTAATCTCTGCCCACTAGATGGTGTTGGCTGCAACCTGCCTCTGTCCTACAATAACAACATCCCAGCACACTTTTCCACCAGTGAATGCAACCTCAGAAAGCTGCACTTAGCTCTTACTCTATTCTGCAGACTTGGGAACACTGTTTGCTGCCAGCCAGACCCTCAGACACACACATACAGTGCAGCACTTCTTTTCACTCGGTGGGAGGTCTTTGAATCGTGCTGCGGCCTGATGGAAGCTCAGTGGGAACTTTTTTCATCTATAATCCCAAAGAGTGTGACAGCAAAAGGCCTTTGAGTGTGAGAAAAATCCCTCCTCTGTGGGCCGCTGGACCGAGCGTCAGCAGCACTCAGCAGAGACACACGGAGGGAAATTTACTGCTCAGGCTGCTGAAGCAGGGACATAAAGTGGCAAATTAGGGAGCTGCTAGTGAAGACGAGCTAGTAAATCTGCTCAGGACCACACGGCTACAGTCAGCATCCATTCACTACTGAGTTACACCTCCAGAGGTTTAATACATCTTTGATAAACCACAATGAGATCAGAAGTTAAAATGTGGTGATGTCTGCGCTGTTTTAGCATTTTACTCACATAAGATCACTAGTTAGTCAAACGCTGACTTTTTTTCACATTCTTATTTGGTCAAATGGCTCAGTTGTGTTTTGAAAACTGCAGATTGCTACTGTGAGTTTTTTTCATTAAAGTTTAATCTTGGTAAAGTGTCACCTTTTCCTCTAGAACGAGTAAGACAAACAAACCCCTAAACATTCTATAGTAATAACATGTTGCTTTGTGGAATGGTGAAAGGATAATAAAAATAGAGTCGCCTCTATGCTACACACTCATTACCAGCTTTAAAGCATGTTGTCCTGTGTTCCCTGCAGGCACAGACAGGAAAAAGCAAATACACTACAAAATATGGACAACACAGTGATCCGGTGGTAAACAGAAGGCAGAGAATGTTCTCATGGACAAGCGGTAAAATGCTTCAATACGCCAAATAGTTTCAGCTTCACAGAGTGTTCGACATTATTGAAGACACTTGGAAGCATTTTACATCAAAAGAATCATTGATCATTCTGTGCAACAGTATTTCATGCTTCAGACAACTGCATTAGGAGCTTCTGATGTGTTCCTACTAGTGCTAATGTACACTACCGTTCAAAAGTTTGGGGTCACACGGACAATTTCATGTTTTCCATGAAAACTCACACTTTTATTCATGTGCTAACATAACTGTACAAGGGTTTTCTAATCATCAATGAGCCATTTCCAGCTAGAATAGTCATTTACCACATTAATAATGTCTAGACTGTATTTCTGATTCATTTAATGTTATCTTCATTAAAAAACAACAGTTTTTATTTCAAACATAAGGACATTTCTAAGTGACCCCAAATGTTTTAACAGTAGTGCACATAGAATGCTGATTAGGAATTTTGGTGAATTCAGTTATGTTTTGAAGCTTTTTATTGTCAATTAATCAGATGACTGTTTGTATTAATCTGAAAAATGTCTATTTCTAGCTCTCAAACTCTTTCCAACCAATGGTCTCAAACTAGAAGATATTCAAATTCTAACAAAACAGAAAAGAAAAGCAGTGCATCCTCACATTTCAGTAGCCCAAAGTAGAGAAGCAGCCAATGTTTTGAACTTTTTGGGAACGTATTGGGAACGTGGGAAATTGATCGATTAATACAAAAATAAATCAAGGACTACCCAGAATCCTAGCAGGTGAAGCTCTGCTGCAACAGACAGAAAAGCATAACACCCCCCTCCAGCTATAGAAATATTTGATTGGAATACTTTTACTGTTGCATCATGTCGAAGCTGCTGGATGATCTAATTCCAATCCCCTAGGTCTAATTTGATGATGTTAACAGGGACGCTAACTTATTGCACCCATTGTATTCTGACAAGGTTCCACACTTCTGTATGTTAAATTTCTTGTCATGTGTCAGCTGACATACACACTGGAATGATCTAAATTTGCAGTGAAGCAACATTTACAGATCAGTCTAATTTGTTCACTGTTACTACAAGCAATGGTAAAGTGTTCTTCCTAGGTTTTCCACCTCTTACGCACAATGCACAGATGCAAATATTATTACGTCACATTAAATCATATTTGTAGTTTAACGTACAAATCCAGTATTATTATTTGTAGATCTGTGTGTGTTACACATCTGCTATGATGTCAATCAATGCATATGTAGTACATTTTTCCTGAAATTCAATTTTAAAAAGAGATAAATAATCACTTGTCTGTCAATGACGTGTCTATGTCAAGCTAATTTCATAATGTGAACACTTAATTTAAGATACGACACCATATGCATGCAAAAATCCTGTAAATCCAGTGGATTAAAAATGTTGAGCTTATTGATTTCTAGTCATCTGCAATACTGGAATATTGAAAGTTTAGCCAACCTTCAGAGGCATGCATGAACAGCAGTGGAGTCTCAGTGGAGTGTTTCAATTCCACAGAAATGCATACTTTGAAGGAAATCTGTTAATATGAGTTTAATGAACTCTCATTTAACTCATCATGACAAGACTTGAAGCTGAAGTAACTTGAACTGAATAAAGACAGAGTTTTATGATAAATTAATGTCAAAGATTTGTTGATTCCACTGAATTCCTGTGTGATGATACTGAGATCTGTAGACCCAGACGGACACCTGTTATACGTTTGCTGCAGTATTATAATCTGACACATGTGCAGTCCCTCCCACAGAAATTCTCAGTCCATCTGTTCTCCACCTGTATCACTTTACCTCTTGGCTTTGTTACCTGTCTCCTTTCTCTCCTTTCAGTTGCATATTTGTACATTTCCTTGGCTTACCTTTGCTCGAGTAGAAGGACTCCATGCTGGAGATTTACAGTCGAAGGACTTTGGAACTTCAACAATTACCACAGCGACTTTCCCCGATGGCTTCCTTTAACAGCTAACTCACTCTTCTCCTTTTTGATCTGGGTGCTGTCATGCCGGATCTTTGACTTTCTTTCCCTATCTTTGTTCTTTCTGCGCTCTCTCTGTCAAACACGTCACGCTGTGTAGATCAACAGAATGGGAGTCTCCCCCCGTCCTCCTTCACAGGTCAGAGCCGCCCTCCGTAATAATACCTCTGTTGGTGTGTATGTGTGACTGAAATGTTTGGGAAAGAGCTAAAATTTCAGAGCAGCAACAAAGGCACACAAGGGCATAAAGATGAAAGGCAGCGTGGGTGAAAGGACAAAATTAAATCAGGCAAAAGTGCTCCATGTCCCTGCTGGACTGACAGACTAAATGTTTGATTCAATAATTACTGTCATATTACCGCATTCATCTGGCCAAATGTAATGTTTTCCTGCAGCTATGAATGGGATAAAAGGCATTTTCACAATCTAATGCATCGTGTTAGGGTGTCAATATACACACCGACACATAGAGACAAAAGTACTGGGTGACAGTCACATACAATTGGCAAGATTGCAGCTTAACACCTGAGAGCCACACAGTAGTAGGGGGCTGCAGCATTGAAAAGTACTGGACCAGTGCCACATAGTGTAGTCTTAGGGGGTATAGGGATTTGAATTTGAAGCTAAAAGGAATGAGTGTCTATCCACTGTGTAATATACTGCAGAGGGGATGCATGTATGTGAGGTGAAAGAAAGTCAAAGTTATATATAGCATATGCATGTAACTGGGCCATTTAAGTGGGTCTACGAAAATTCATCAGACTTGTAATGATGAAGTCAGCGCAGGTGGACGCATTAAAGCTACTATAAGTCAAACACGTGAAATGAATTCTGTCCTGCACACAGTGTAAACAGCAGCTGCACACTGCAGTCTGGTGTAAAACCTGCAGTGCAAAGCAGGTGTTCAGAGAAAAGGGTTAATGATTAACACTTATTCTTAAATTGCAGCACAGACTCACATAGATTAACCCGAGATGAAGATATCGAGCCATGGGAGAAGATAAAGCTTCAGCTACGAGTGACAACAATGGCTTGTTGTTATTACTAGTCGCTTCAGTGAAGATGATGTTCTGACTTTAAGATATTGGTGAACTTTAGTAAAATAGCAGTAAATTGGATATAAGTTTAATCTTAAGGTAAAGAAGTCTGTTGTTGAGTCTCACAGTTACTACTATCAGGAGGATGTTCTTCCTGAGGAAGTGGAAACAGGCTGGACTGGCTCCACAACTGCTTAGAAAATTCTACAGAAGTACCATCGAGAACATCCTCTGCCAGGACTGCACAAGGTGGTGCAGTGGCTTCACAGCAAAAGACAGGAAAGATGTGTCCTGGATGGTAAAGGTGGCACAGAAAATCATGGGAGCTGAGCTTCCAGACTTGGACTCTGTGTACGCTAAGCGCATGCATAGAAGAACACGGGACATCTGCATGGACATCAGCCACTCAGGACACACCCTGTTTGTCCCACTGCCATTGGGGAGGAGATACTCCACCATTAAAACACAGATTACCAGGCTGAGGAACAGCTTTTTCCCCCAAGCTATAGCCTCCATTACACCACCTCCCTCCCTCTCCCCCACCCACAAACACACACAACCCAGAGCTGGAACTCTTACCCACCTACCCCCCAATACCCCCTGCTCTCAAACACAGACTCCCTGATGGACCATAAACATGTGAATGTGCAATAACCATCTCAACCTAAGCATTTTTTGCTTGAATCGGACACTTTAAAGCAGACATTGCAACTCATTGCACTGTTACACTCTTAATACTTTTTGTATACTTGTTTTTATTTTTAATACTTGTTTGTGTAAAGTTGCTTGTTGTTTGTTATACAGTGTAAAGTGCCAACAAAGTTTCGCTGAAGAAATGCAATGACAATGAAGATCCTAAATCCTTGAACACATTATATACACAAACATAAGCATCATATCTGATTCCTCCCTCAGTTAGGAAACATTTCAATAGCAGCTTTTTTTAATTATTTGTCGCAGTATGGCACTGCAACGTGAAGCCCCAGAGTACACATTACAATTCTTGCATCCAAGTTTTCAATTATTCATGGATGTCCCCGGAGTTATGCATAAATACACACTTTATAACTGGTGTGCATACTATTTTCATATACTTTTCCTGGTTAAATATGTTGTTTTTGTGTAGTGACTATCCTGTCTGTGTGTGCGTAGGGTTGGTACTTTAACTGACACTAACGTACTTGTTTTTCACTTCACTTTTTGAATCTATGCTTCGATTCTTGTGCACTGTTTCTCTCAATGCACTGATGCTTTGTTGAGGAATGTTCTGCACGACCTTAAGGATGACTTCAACTAGGAAACAGGTCAACTATATAGTGGAATATCCTTTTCAAACATTTAGTTTTATTTCTTGACAATTTCATCTGGTGACTGTAATGCTATTGTATCTAGAACTAACTGTCAAACATATCCAGTGGCAGAAATCTGCTTTCTTCAGTCAGTACATTACAATTATTTGTTTGTTTGTTGTTTGTAGATAGAGCAGATACTCACTTTATTCATACTTCATTCACAGGAAATAGGCTTGCAATGAGTGCTAGTAATCAGTCGCAATGCTAATATTACACATTTAAAGTGGCAGTCATGATTGTTTTTGAAAAATAGTTGATTAAAATATTCTGTGAGACATGCTATTTGTAGCAATAAGTTAAGTTCACAACTAGCCAACAACTGAAGAGTTGGTAGAGACCGAAACACAAAAGGAGGAAGAAAACTGCATCCATCATTTGGCCAGAAGCACGACGTTGAAGCTTGTTGTGCTGCCACTAAGCCAGATAAATACGGCAAGTAAATAAATTAGTTTTCATATGCAAAAAAAACTTTGCATTGTGCCTTCTTGACTTGAACTCATCTTACTGATTCTTTGTTTGAAACCACATTTAATATAAACACTTATCCACACCGATGGTTTCACTTTACCCACTTTGAACCCAAATCCACACACCCACACAAACATGGACACAGTAGCTTATCCAGATACAGTCAATATGACTAATGCAGGGAGGACTGATCTCTCCTTTGGCTTCTATCTGCTCATGTTTACCGTGAGGGAGACACTAAGTCAAACCACAGCTGTGGCTCAACCTCAGGTCTTTCCCCAGGGCCTCACCATCACCAAAAATAGCTGAACAACAGTGGGGGGAAACTACCCATGACACATTTCCTCGCAGAGATGCAGGAATAACTATGTCAAAGGAATGTCCTGAATTGTGTACAAATTGCTGTGAGGCATTGTGGACAAGGGTGTGAAACCAGATCCATGGAGCACCTCTGACAAACAATGCTGAGGCATTAGATTACACAAGAGAGAAAGTGTAAGTTTTGCATACAATAAGAAATGTCCGATGATAGTTCTCGGAACAAGTGATTGTGAATTATGGTATGTGGCAGCTGTAACATGCTACACAGAGCCTTACGTACAATAAACAGTCGAGGAATCTGATAATTCCCATAGGCTGGAATACAAGGGAAAATAGGAGGATGGAAAGGCCACAAGTCAAGTATAACAAGAGTCAAATCATCAGTTGTCCTGTCATGTCTTCTATAATAGACCACACAGAAAAGACCACACAGAAGTCAACATCAACACAGTTTGATTATAGCTCCACTATTCTCCCCTGTCAAGTTCAATTTTGTGTCTCTGATTAAAACCTTATAAACATGTAAAGTCAAACCACTGGTTCGTCCTTTGACAGTAAGGAGGAGGTGGTGATGATGTGTGTTTACACATTTTTGTGGCTCGCTCTTAATGTTTGGTGGGCATGGAGGAGTGGAAAGATTCTAACAATGGTTGATGAATCAATCTTGGAGAGTGATTTATTAACCCATTTTAATTTGACATTGACTGTGTACTCAGAAGATTTGTTATGAGCGACTACTCCTGATTTACAGTAGAGCAAACATAGTTTCATGAGATGATTTGTTAAGCTTGGGGTCAGTGAGATGACAGAGAGGCTATTGTGCCTTTAAAGGACCACTGCAGTGAGTTGTTTTCCAAGTTTTTGCCATAGTGACAATGTATTAATTCAATATGTCATATAGTATTTCACTGTAACGCTGCAGTCTTTCAGTTTAGATCAGCAGGTAACTGAATGAGTCATTTTGTCTGAACTAACATCTAGTTAAACCCTCTGAGCATCAAAACCTGCTGATTGATAATCAAAGAAACTGAACTTTTGTCTCTTTTTTTTTCTTAAGATTTAGGACATTATAGCAAATGCATACCACACAGAATATATTTTGAGTTCTCTATACTTCTAGCTATTGTTCTGCTGTACTCATAAAGTTATATTACACAGAAAACACAACTAAACACAGAGTAAAAGCTGAAACTGCTTGGAGTTCAGAGGGTTGAGAATTAGCTGTTGATATACAGCACAGTATTTTCGTTGTATAAAACCCTGGTTTGACTTTTCCATGCATAGATGAACTGGAGAATAGAACACATTCAAGCTGTATAATGACTTCTCCTCACATTTTAGGTTCAAGAGGCCAGTTGCTCTTCATTCCTTCAGGTTCAGAGTCCAAAAGTGGTATTTATTTGCCAAATGGAAAGAAATCCTAAACTGCTCTCCCAATTTTTTTTTATCTCACTCTCATCAAAGCTTCAATTAACCTCAGTCTCATTCCATTCCTCTGACACGCTACTGTTGTCAAACAGCTTGTTGCCTTTTTTGGCATTTTTGGCAGCTGGTTGTCTCTAATGAAAGACTAAAGTAGCATCTTGCCTGACGCTAGAACTGCAGCCAAGATAGATTACATTGATTTTATCCAGGCTACCGTAATACTGAACAAGTAAACATATCAATTTCAACAAAAGGCCTAGAGCTGCACAGAAGGGCAACAGTAACAAGCTGAAAAGCTGTTTATGTTATATCAACTGGCTCCATTAAAGCAGCTACACCTTTCCTGAAACTTCAAAGACCTCGAGCAATCTTTCCTTCCCGTCTTTGTGCTCTCTTTTACTTCAGGGATGTGAGACGTGGCTCTTATATGGACACGAGAAACAATTGCTACTGAATCAGGCAGCAAATGTTCCAACAATGTCTGGAAAATGTCATTTAAAGAGTAGCTAAAAGTGTGTGTAAAAACTTGCAACAGACTTAAACAAATGATGTAAACCTTTAGATTACCGATGTGTCTTACAATCCTGCAATTTTGTGAACTAACTGGCATCATCTACTGTCCTCTAAATTGCAGTTCTGTGCAAACGAATGACATTGAGTGGATTGCTACGTACTGTCATGTATGAAGACGCTGTTCTGCCAACATGAAATAAACCATTATGCCCATCACTGTCTAATAGTCTGTCTTGTGTGCTGCCAGGAGGCTTTCATTTGCCAAAGCATGAAGACCTCTGAAGGTGCCCTGTTAGATCTGTTACCAAGACATTAGCAACAGACCATTTAAATCCTGTAAGTTGTCAGTTGGAAGAACTGCAACCACATGTTCCAGTACATCAGTCCATCATGCTGTCAATAGGTATCCACCATAGCTGAGGATGTGAATCCAACTAGCCATGTTCTTTCAGAGATGACCCAGGAGGTCCTTGAAAGAGGCACTTAACTCCTTAGAATTATAATTGTTCTAACATGCATCACTATGGCTATGACAACCGACTGTTCTCTTTTTTCTAGCTTTGCAGAAGGTTTAGATGTTGGATTCTGGGAGATTGTGGTTGAGAGATTTGAAATTATTTCAAGGAAATTTTAAGTCCTTGCTATAGTTGTAGAAAAAAGTGTGTTTATTTCACCAAATGAGTGAAAATATACACTATCATTCAAAAGTTTGGGATCACTTAGAAATGTCCATATTTCTGAAAGAAAAGCATTTTTATCAATGAAGATAACATTAAATGAATCAGAAACCCAGTCCAGACATTGTTAATGTGGTAAATGACTATTCTAGCTGGAAACAGCTGATTTTTAATGGAATATCTCCATAGAGGTACAGAGGAACATTTCCAGCAACCATCACTCCTGTGTTCTAATGCTACATTGTGTTAGCTAATGGTGTTGAAAGGCTCATTGATGATTAGAAAACCCTTGTGCAGTTATGTTAGCACATGAATAAAAGTGAGAGTTTTCATTGAAAACATGAAATTACCTGGGTGACCCCAAACTTTTGAACGGTAGTGTATGTGGATTACCTCAATTTGTACATGTAGGCAGAATAAACTAATCACCCATGTTCATTTCCAGTAAAACTAGACAGGTTCTAAGACTTTTTTTTCAGTTGCTGTGTGTGTGTTTGTGTTTTCATTAGTGTTAGTTTCATTATGATATGTCACCGAAACGTGGCCAGCAAAGAGACGTCAGTGCTGTGTATCAGCCTTTGTATAGGAGGGAAAATCCTGAATTCATCTCTCAGCTGTGTGATAATAAAACATTCAGCTGCAAAACCAGCCATTAGGATCTCAACCTAAAGGTCTTGCATGAGGGAAAAACTAGAACTATAGCAGCTACTGATGATTAGATCTAAAATAACACTGCATAGCTCACACCATAAACATGCATACCAACACACACTGGTACAGAAGCAGGTGTGTACACATCAGACAGACACAATCATTGTGCACGTCTTCCTACTTCACACACACATACACGCACTTCGCATGCCACCATAAAGTGCGGCATTGCAAGGTAAGCAAACTCCGAGGACGTACTACCTCTCACTCTGTTGTCAAATGAGAATGTATTCATCATTATCCCATGCTGTGGCGCCTCCTCATGTCTGGCAGCAAACGCCGGACTGAAACTATCCTGAATGCAAACAGTGTTCTCTGTAATCAGCAAACTACTCTAGCCAGTTTGTTTCTGCTGCTGCTCGTCGTTCATGTGAAGCTCAGAGAGGATCTTCAAAGAATGTTCAGATCTGTAAACGCTGACACGACAACATGTGATTATGGGAAAATGATAACCCCACACACTACTGATGACACTCTGTGCACAGCGTTCCCTTCAAAACGTTCAACATCTTTTCTATTTGTACTGCAAAGTGGGGCACAAAATCCAAAGAAACATCAGTGGAAATGTGGGGATGGTGTGACCAATCCAAAGGAACAAAGACAGCCGCTCTCTGAGGTTTGATGTCAACAACAAAAGGAAAGCTGGAAAATCTCCCAATGCAGTTCTGTTCCGTCCATTACACTATAAGTCTACTTGAACCTACTTGCACTCCTGCCTCTGTTGACCTCACCTCACACCAGACGTGACAAACTGTCCAGAATGTCACCTTTGCCACCGGCTTTTCTGGTCAGGAAACAGAGGTATGGCCAAGTGAGACAGACGGAAACAGAGTCTACGTTAGAGGGGATGTAGTCCATCAGCGGCACAGAAACAAGGAAATGAAGGCAGGGGTGTTTCTGAGTAGTAAATCCCAGAATACATACAAACAAGTCAGGGAATTCCCTCTGACTGATTCTACGAGTGTGTTTGTGGTGGACATGTCTGAGTGTCAGGACTTCACACTATAAAGATTAGATTTCCTTTAACAATGAACAAAGACAGAAGAAGGGGATCTTTTCCAACCCTCCAAAAGTTTACTATTACTTTCAGTCTGTCCCTGAAGACAAGAACATAGTGAAACTAATATTTTATCTCTGAACAACTGTCACCAGGTTACAGTGCTGTGTTTTAGCAGGCTGAAAGATTGAAAGATAAAAGAATCTAAATTTCCTCTTTTCTCAAACATGCAAGATTTACATACACATTTACAAAACCAAGGACATTTCCTGTGTAATAAAAGTTTCTTCCAGACAATAGAGAGAAGGGCTTAGTAGACCACTTAAGGACCTCACCCTATTTTCACTTTACTGTCGCCGTTTTCAACTGACTAAGGGACAATAAACGTGTTCATGTGTTTGACTACAGTGTTTGATCAGCAGTAAATACATTTAGGAAAGGCCTGAATGAACTCTAGCTTACATCAGTATGTATGGAAGCATGAGTGGGTATTTTACTGTATTTTGCTCTCACACATTGAGCAAGACAGATATTGTTAAAGGAATGTGTTGAAGTCCATTGTGTACCATTTTCATTCAAACAGATGTCAGAATTCTTTACCTAAAAGTGATCCTGACTAACGCAGGCAGGGCTGTTTCTCCCTATAAATGAGCTATATAATAAAGCTTGGCAATTACTATAATTATCAAGATTTCTACAAAAAAAAAATTCTTAAAAAATTGCTTTTCAAAGCCTGGTGTGTAGTAGGTTCAGCCTGGTGCTGCATCACCTCCATCAGTTGTATCACTGGCTGGTAAGGTTGGATCTACCCATAAAGTAGGGCGATAACAGCAGTGCAGCCATGTATACCAGCAGCTCACTGGTTGATTTCCAGTTTGGCATCAGATTTTGAACCATGGCAACACTAAACAAATGTACACGATCAGGTTATATTTTGCTTTAATTTGATTTCCTACAGTAACTTTCTGATGAAGAACAGCAGTGAGCTACACAAGAACCTACAGAAAACTTCTCATCTGTCTTGTCTCATTACTGAATAGTAGACTTTTGCTATGCAGCCACCTTGTCTGCATTCTTTACTGTGATAGGGAGCAGCAATCCCAGTAAGCAAAGGGTTTAGTAGTGCAGATTAATTATGTCATTGTTTGCAACTAAGTACTCACCCTTCCTCAATTCGCTTAATGTCTTCACCATCAATAATCTCCACTGACACTGGAGACTTTTGGAGAATACACAAGTAGCTTATTTGCTCTCTAGTTTGTATCGAAAGCTATGATGTAATCTATCTTACACACTGGTAATAAATTAAGTCTTCAAAAACAGTTTCCTAAAGTCTGGAGGTCACAGAATGGCATATACTATGGAATTTAATTAATCAGAACTTTTCAGAAACAAATGCACGCCCACAACAGAGCAGACAAGATGTTGAAGTGTTTTTGTCGTAGTGCAGGTGCAGGTTGACAGCAGGCTGCTATGGCTCTCATACTAATGCACACTGTGGCTATCTGTCATGAGTTAAAACAGGGGATTTTATAGGACAGCAGATCTCCCCTCAGGAAGTGCAATCGAGACTGAAATCGATCCAGGGATCAGATGGAGAGAAGCAGAGAGGCAGAAGGGGAGAGACTTCAGGAGAGATCACATCAATTACACCCCCCGAACATCTGACAGCTTTCCTGGAATCACAGCCTCATTTTCCCCTCTGATACTGAACCTGAACAGGCCTGTTTTCCTCTACAACAACATGATCTCACTAAATATCTGCATACTGCAGATTAAAAACTCTGATGAATAGATTTCACACAACTGAGGTGCTCTAGACATCAGTCTCTAGAAGTCCCTGTCCAAGTTTTGCACTGTAGTGAGATCTAATAAACGGTTTCCTATTAGTGTAGCTGTGTGAAGACTCACACTCACTGTCTACAGAAGGGACCAGACAGTGACACAACTCTAACTACATAAAGATTTATCCTGGGACACTGATGAAATCCAGAGCTCAGAAGTTCGCTTAATCCAACACCTCCCGTTTCTGATGCTTTAATCATAAATAGTGTCTGTAAAATCATGCTTGAACACAAATAACAACATATGGGAGACTGCTTCCAGGGGTCAGCTTTGTTTTGAGTCAGCACGAATGTTACCACCTTAGCCCACCATCATTATTCACCTCTGACAGCTAGCACCCTGACCACCACCACTACTCCACCCCACAGAGCTGGGGAGTGGCATCACGACTCCATCAGGTCACATTTCCTCTGGCTTTGGACCTTTCTTTTGATTTGATTGAATTTAAAGAATATAGGGATGCTAAACTCCGATTTTAGATTAATGCACAGCTATTTTTTTCTCAGTTAACTTGATGTTTTTGTTTGGTCTTTAAAGCATAAACAGTGGAAAATGGTAGTCACAATAACCCTCAACAACAAGGTGACTGGTTTTCTCACACCAACCGTCCTATAAACAAATATCTTCAATTCACTGCAATGCAATGAAGAGAAGCAACCAATCTTTCAGTTTTATAAATGTAGAAATACTTATAACTGTAATATTTTACAATAAAATCTGGGGTATTTTCAGAAACAGTCCAAATGCTATAATGCTGCATTTTGTATTTAATCTGAATACTTTATTGTGCATTTTCAACATTTTAAACCACCAGCTCCTATTGCACATCAGCCCTCATTGTTTGCATTGCTTCTAACAAAATTGCATTCTAGTGTTCTTTGCCTTACAGCCGAAGGGTTCCTGAGAAATACTTTCATAATTCCTTAGGCTGCACTGTAAATTGTTGCTGTAATGCCTATAAATCTATAGACTATAGAGTACAAACAAACAGGATGTGACTTGCTTTCCCTATTTGACTGGTGTCTGCCTGCTTCTGTACTCTAGACATTTATACTTGTTTAAAGACATAAGAGATATGTCTATATTTTTAGGTTACACTTGCAACATTCATCGAAAACAGTGCTTATTAGCAAATCTATATTATCTCTTACTTCGTGGTCTTCCTCACAGTTGTTATTATCTGGGTAGGAGAGCAACAAGTCGTTCATAGTTTACAACAGTAACCCATTCCTAACATTCTCCTGTTAGAGCTATGTCACCCACCAGTTACTGACAACAGAAACTACAAGCAGCACGTGTGCAGAACTGGTTCTGAAAGGTGAAACTTGGCAGATCACAGGTTGAAAAGAGAGCAGGAACATTTACTGGAAAAATTACTGAAGAAAAATGAATGCAAAAATATATGCTAAAGAAAACTGACACATCATTGTTGTTACTTAGAATGAAGTGACTTTGTGCTGCATCTCTCAAGGTAAATTACAGGCTGCACATTCATTAGGCACAATTTCCCCACCGATTTAGGAGAAGGTAAAAGGAAAGGTGATAGTCCGACTTTACATGGCAGGTTTGCATTGCAAATACAAGGATTTGGTGTACCTCAATTGAAGTACCAACATGCTTTACGCCTTCATTATTTGTCCGTTTACTCCGGCTGGAACACAGTGACACATTTCTCTGTGCCAACAGTGGTAGACAGAAATCTAGAATGCCACTTTAACATGGGTAAGTTAAGTCAAGTAAATTTTAGTTTAATACATGATTGTGAGCACGGAGTTAAAGCTGTCTGAGCTGGTGAATATTCTGAGCTTCCACTGCTTTTCAAACAATGCCTGTGCCGGACACCCCTCCCTTCCTATAGAGACACAATAACACAATAAAATGTCAGCCTCATTCTTTGCTGTTTGGCTTGCTAATTTCAATAAAAAGCAGAATATAAAATACCTTTCAGAGAAGTAATCTCATTTTGGATAGACCTGGGGCTGTCCATTGGCACTTTTTGGCTTCCGATGACAATAAAAGCTGCAAATGTTGATGAAGATTCAAAAGTTTTGGCCTCCTTCTTCTCAGATGATGACAGAACTGATGCCTTGTCTGAACAGATTCCTGTGTCAGAAGTTCTTGCAGTGCTGAGTCTTTTTGCCTCTCTTTGACCACTTTCCTGCTCTGTCTGCCACTGCAGGTCTGCTGACTGGGGCTCTCCTCTGTTTTGGTTCCTGTGATACACCATGTGCACACACACACTCACACACACACACACACACACAGACACACACACACACACACACACACTCGTTTACAGTCACGCACACAGACAAACACTCAGTGTGTGCAGTAATGTGTGCGCACGGTGCAAAGCTCCTCCCATGGACCCGCCTCTTCTTCCTCCACCTCCTGTTTCACCTAAAACTGGCTTTTCAGTCACTATAAACGGAGCCAATCACTGACACAAAACAGCCAATCAGGATGCAGAGTAGATTACCCATCAATAGCGTACTTTAAGAGGCTGACGTATAGGAAGGAGTGTGTAGAGGATGCAGATATCCAGAGAGCTGAGGGTGGAAGCAAGCTCAAGGAAAAAAGGATGATGTTGAGCATGTTTGTACTTGATGGTTAAGGCTTCGGATAGCATTATGTCGATAGCTGTCCTCACAAAAGGTCCCTATACTGGCATGTATATGTGTGTGTGCGCCACTGCAGAGAAACAGAATCCCAGAACCACACCCACATCCATGCAGTAAATCCCAGGATTAGCCTCCTGCTTACAGACCAACCACAAACATGTGAACAACTCTGTTTACACAGCTACCTGGGTTTGTCTGTGACACAAACTAATATTACAGCAATATATAGTGTTAGAGCTGGACACAAAATACAAAAGAAACTCTGTAAAAAATGAGAAAATTGTCAAATACATCTTTCAGCTAGGACCAGCAACGTAAACATAAATATTTCAGACATGCTTGATCAATAAGGAGCAAATATAAACTACCGCTCAAAAGTTTGGGTCACTTAGAAACATTCTTATTTTTGAAAGAAAAGCTGTTTTTTTTTCAATGAAGGTAACATTAAATGAATGATAAATCCAGTGTAGACATTGTTAATGTGATAAATGACTATTCTAGCTGGAAACAGCTGATTTTTAATGGAATATCTCCATAGGGGTACAGAGGAACATTTCCAGCAACCATCACTCCTGTGTTCTAATGCTACATTGTGTTAGCTAATGGTGTTGAAAGGCTCATTGATGACTAGAAAACTCTTGTGCAGTTATGTTAGTAGATGAATAAAAGTGTGAGTTTTCATGGAAAACATGAAATTGTCTGAGTGACTCCAACGTTTTGAAGAGTAGTGTAAATCCTGATTACTTCAGGATTAAATACTAAACTGAAGTTGTTTGTCCACCATGACACAAAACACCAAAGGTAGCAGAACTATAACTGCTCGTACAATTTCATATCTGCAGGCATGCTAAAAATGCAATAAAGTGAGCAGCGTTCCTCCTTCTGTGCTCACAGGGAATATGTGATACATCTCAGGCTAACAGTGACGTCATTCATAGCTTCTAGTCTGCCAAATATCTTGTCCTCTCTGATAAAGATGTAGAATTACATGAAGCAACAGGAGATATTCTCAGAAGAAAATCTCCATAGAAGAAAAACTGTTTAAATCTGGGTTCCAAATTGCAGATCTACTGCAGTTACTAGAGCCAAATGTACAGTTCTCAAGACATTAATTATTTCCTGAAGTCTGCTGAAAAGCTTTTGATGTCAGCATGACACTGATGATAGACAAACTTGGCTCTGTCCTTAAACAATCTGTGCTTCATGTGAATAAATTCTGAACTACTGCTATTCTTTGCTGTCACTATCTGGGCTTACTTGCATTTTAGCTTTTATATCAACCTAACAAAAGAGGCCTGGTCAACCAAGTAGCACAGGCTGCAAAAGCCACAGGAGATGGATTAAACTGTACCAAATTAATACGGAACACAATAAATGATGGCAAATCAATCTGTCCACTAATAATCGGTTTGCCTCCGTCTCAGCTCAGACAGCAGGCTGCCTGGTTGCAGAGCTATTATTTGATTATTTGATTCAGCTCTTGTATGGCCTCTTGTACATAATAAGGGACGTCTGGAGGAAATGACTGGCACATTTTTGGCAGTGAGGGAAAATGGAAGTCTTGCTGTTCTGCTCTGTCAAGGAGAATTCAATCATGTGTGTGTATAAATGTGTGTGTGTTTTGAAGTGTAAAGCTCTTGGAAGTGG
Organism: Amphiprion ocellaris; assembly: GCF_022539595.1. Taxonomy (NCBI): domain Eukaryota; kingdom Metazoa; phylum Chordata; class Actinopteri; family Pomacentridae; genus Amphiprion; species Amphiprion ocellaris. Next base: position 29,393,198 of record NC_072774.1, read on the forward strand.
TTGCGGCAGCCATGTCTGATTACCTCTTGAGTATTTGTTTTTATACAACAGACACACACACACACACACACACACACACACACACACACACACACAATCACTGTGTACGAATGCACAGATGGACCCAGCTGTGTGTTTTTGTGCGTTAAGTGTTGTGACTGCTTGCTTTGGCTGACATGAGTAGCCCTCTGGACCTGTGCCCGTCCAACTCTTTCCATGCCCGACTCTTGTCACTGTGACATGTTCCATTAACAACAGCCAGACAACACAACAATAGGATGTACACTGGGAATTAGTTTACTACAGACCCTAAAAGTACTTCATTCAGTGCATAAACCAATCAATGTGAATTACTTGGGTTTCTTTTTCGTCTTTTGTCTCTCAGATAAGCAGAAACTGCTAAATTACGCATTTTGTGGACACAATTTCAACAAAAAACAACAAAAAATGAAGTATTTCTAATCCTAGATTTGAAAAAGAAAAAATTCAACAGCTGTTGTTTATCAAAGAAATGCAGGCATCTGTGGAATCATGCATCGACTGTTCTGCACTGGATAAACTATTATATGTTGCACTCATAAGCAACACTTCATTAAAAAATTAAGTTATCTAGGGAGCAAATGAATCTACATTTCAATTCAAAATTAAACAAAAAGCAGCTATAAAACAGGAAAGAAAAATTAGGAAATCATGCAGTACAGCAAAATGACATTTATAGAGGTAAGCTAATGTTCTCAAACATTATCAAGGCCTGTCCATTGAAAACTAATCTAGATGTCTTCAGTTTCTGCTGATTAAATCCAAACCACAGCTAAGCATAATAGCCACATAACTAAAACTAATATACCATTAAGATTCTTATCAAAAGACAAAAGATAAATAAAGTTAAACACGCATGATATAATATCTACCACTAGAGGGTCCATCAGTCGAAACACTAACAAAAGATGCAGTTTAAATGTGTCATGAAATAGCAAGTCGCCATAGGAGTTCAACATGGTTGGCAATGAAAATCTATCTGACATGGACTGACAAAAAGTTATGGACAAACAAACATTGTTATTTAGTTAGATACAAAGCAAAATACCACTCTCATATCCATTTATCCACAGGGACTAAAATTTACCCATGAATACCTTTTATATCTCAAATATTCATATGTTATTTCACATTTGCAAAGAAATAACATGTTGCGGTTCTATGTAGGTGCCCATTGGCAGGCTACCAGCAGACACAGCCAGGCTAGCTGTTTCTCCTACTTTTGCTCTTTGTGCTAGTGTAAGTTAAGCAAATGCTAAGGATGGGGTTTTTGTCCTGCAAAGCGAAGAACGTAGTAGTAGTCTTCTACCCTCTCAACACAGAAGGAAATAAGGACTCTTCTTTAAGGTGCATGGGACATCTACATGTGTTGTGCTATTTGTAATTACAGCTAGTGCACTTAAGTACCACAAGTGTTTAGTCTAAATATAAATCTTGGTAAGCATCTGAACCTGGGAAGCTACACTCTTATCAAATCAGGAAATGAGCAATATGTGATTGTGTGTTTGAGTTCTCAGCATGACTTACATCTATTTGCTTAGCAATTAACTGATTTTGTTGTGGTGCGACAGATTTGCCCCACAATAACACATGGTCTGCAGCTGGAAAGCCAATCACAGATAATGATTCTAATTGCAAGAGTACATTCTGCAGCTGGAGTGAAGAATGGAAGCTTAATGCCAGACTTCTAATGTAAAGCAACGGACAGTTTGGATTGCAAAACAGCTTTAGTTTAAACTAAACAAGTCTTTTCTACGTCTAAGACGGCTGCATGTTGTTCAGTGTTGATTTTACCAAAATCATTGTAAGACTTTTACTTTTTGGCTGACATTTCAATAATGCAGACATGGTTCTCTGGTATTCTTTGTAAATGTTTTACAGAGATGTAAAAACAAAGCGTAGGCCTGCAGCTGCTCATACAGTTACATGCTGCAACAAACAGCCTCCAATGTCAAACACCAACTCTTCAGCCGGCCAAGGTCGCCGGGATGAATCTTTCAGCCACGAACACTGTTTCATAACTGGGTCTTGGGAGGAATGAGAGTTATGAGGAGCAGGGCTTTTGTCATGCTAGCTCTGTCTGAGCTGGAGTTATTTGCTTCTGAACAGCTTGTAAGTCCAGCGCAGACTTATAGCAGGATCCTGCCAATCTACACAAGGGTTTATTAGTCGACAGGCAGCCTGTAAATTGCTGGGGTTTATTTGCTAAAGCCTGCTAAGGGAATCTTTTCTCATCCCCACACTAACAGTCAAAGTCTATGATGAGTTTATTGTTGCAAGGCATGCCAACTAGATTACGTCTCCTGCTCAAAAGATGCCTGTCCTTCATTGTGTTGCCTTTTTCAGCAGTCAGAGAAATAGAACTAAATACGTGCTATCTGATATGATGTTCTCTATCAGGAAAAATTAAAACTATATTTAGGAAATCACAGTAAATGAAAAACATAAATATATGTATTAAACAACTATAGTGCTGGTTAAAAAAACAAATCAAACCTCATTACACATACTGGTCATTGTAGGCTTACTTATTACTCCACTAAAGAGGCGGAGCCTCACCAGAATTATGTGACGATCGGCGTTAGTTTGTCTGTCTGTCTGTTAGCAACATTACTCAAAAACTGATTTGGATGAAATTTTCAGGGAAAGTCAAAAAATGTGAGCGTGTTTCTGAGTCTGATCAGTTCCCGCCACCCGCTATATAGTTAGGTCATGGTATCCGTACATAACGTACACATGCATAACACATGTCTGTGCTCAGTGTAAGGTCATTTTGTTTGTGTGTACATCTACATTAAATGACCACATTCTATGGTGCCATGATTTCTGCCACGAATTTTTTCAAGATTTCAGTCGTCGGAAATGATACGACTGAGCAGTTATGGTGAAGTACTGCGCTCTCTGAGTGCTTTTCTTGTTTTCTGTGTGACATCATTTTTGCTGGCTTTAAATTTGGCATTATATTCTTACAGACATACCATGAGTGGTCCCATCAGGTGTAAAAGCAAAAATGTGTATATCTGCTTTAAATTGCCATCTTAATGTGTACCCTGATTTTTCCAGCATATGGTGCAGACTTTGCAGAATATTTCCTCTGAAATATTCATGATGTTTCTCTCAGATCTGCAAAGAAATAAGTGATGGAAACAGCTGTGGGAAGACTGCAAAAAAAGAGAACTAATGGGTAAAAGTTCAAATCCAGCATACACACTTTTCACCATTGGACACCTGTCCAATCAAAATTCCAAAAGGTGTCATGTTCCAGTTCTGCTGTCAGAAATGTGGTTTTAGACACTGTTAAATGATCTGAAAAGCACTTGCTATAGTGATGCCAAGGCTGAGACATAAAGAGGATTTTTCCTGGATTTGCATCTATCTGTGCTATGGCAACAGACACTGGAAAAAGTAGCTACAGCTTGAAGAATAAACTACTATAAATTGACACACAAATATAACCTGCCGTTATAGCTGCCCTGTAGCAAAGCGGTTGGACATCCTCCACTGATCAGAATAAACAAACACTTGCACGGCTTGTGTTTCTTGGCAACAAAAGTAGGAGTGACTGTGTGGATTCAAAGCAGCAAATGGACAACTTGTTGAAGGGTAACAAACTACCAATGCCACATTTCAGATTGCATAATTGTGCCAGTTTCTGTCTCTGTGATGTATCACAGTTCTGTACAAAACTGCTGTACTGAACCTAATTGTTGATACTCTTCACCTCGGAGTGTTTCATAGTCCTGCTGGCTCTCAGCTCGGTAGCTCACAGCCTCTCTGCTCCATCTACATCAGACTGGCAGCCCTGCTGTGGACATCCAGACAAAACATTCCTTCTGTCTGAGGTCACCCAGCCACTCAAATCTCCGGCCCAATGTAGCGGCTTAGAGCCCCGGGCAGCAGTCAGCAGGAGACCAGCCTCCCCATGGAGAGAAACAGTCTGTGTGTTAGTCTGTGATAAAATAGTTAAGCCATCAGAGGGAAAATGGCAAATCAGAGTCTTTCATTACAGGACGTTGTGTTTTGTGAAGGGAAAGAAAAATCTGTAGGCAGAGAAACTACGTCAGTGTAATTTACTCACCTCAACGACAGATTGCACTGAATTTATGTAAAACTGTCTTATAGCTTACAGAATTGTCATCTTTATGTTGGATTTTATAGTTCCATGTGTTGTATGTATATATAGACAAAGCTGAAAAACACTAGAGGTAGAGGAGAGGTTTTTTGTTTGTTTTTTTTTGCTTGCCGTGTTGACAGGCAAACAACCTGCAGCTGTTATAATCTCTACAGGGAGGCTGATTTTCCGACCGTACTGTTACACGCAAGACTGCTGAGGAATTCTGTGAATTGAGACAGACGGGAAACAAGGCACAGAACAAATGACCCCTGCAGGTTTCCTCCTGTGCTCCACCCTAAAAAGACAAGAGATCATGTCTCACGTGGGCCTTCCAGTGGTGATATTTCACTCCTTAATAAAGTGTCTCCAGTTCTGCGATTTGGATAAATGACAGCAGAGAGGCGAACACCCAAAGCTTCTGCTCTGAGTCACATCCTATTTGTAGAAGGGAGGAAAAGAGGGCATGATTTCAATGAAAAACTCCAAGCTGTGGACATGGAGCAGAGTGGGGCTTCCCAGAGGTCCCCCACCCACACTCTGACTCACTGGCTTCAACTCAGACCCAGTTTGCTGCAGCTGGACCGAGACCATCACCACAGAGATGCTGTCATTTCAGCTTTATTTAGACTCCATCATCAGCTACTGAAGAGAGAGGAGGCTAATCCACACTTTGATTAAAGATCATCCTGGAATCCGCGTACTGACCTCAAATATGGAACAAAGTCGTCATCTGTTTCAGCTACTGTTCCCCGATGTCCTAGAAATCAACTCAAAGCTTTTTATTCCTTTGGGATTTCCTTAAAAGTCCATTCATCTGCTTTTTTAAGATCGTCAGGTCTGTTGTTATGAGGACAATGATCCACTAGGGGCTGTGCTTACCCTGTGAAGTCCAAATAAAGTCAGCCAGCGTAAGGAGAAGTAAGAACAGTTGAGCAAACAAAATATTATGATTCTTGTGGTACTAGAACACACAGTGAAAAAGATCAGTCTATGAAAACTAAATATTATTGAAGAGGCTGTACTCTCTGGAGTCCTGGTATGTGTTGGTAATACACAGAGAATGATTCATAAATTGTGTATGATAGAAATAGTATATTCATATTTAATAAGAGGAATACACTTCCTTTCATTAGATACTCACTAAGTCTGCTGTTTCTGCAGGAAGAACCAGAAACCTTCACACAGCTACAAGCTAGATGCTCACATTTTATAGCTGTACCAATGGTGCCCATCCATCCATTATCTATACACCGCTTAATCCTCATTAGGGTCACAGGAGGCTGGAGTCTATCCCAGCTGACTGAGGGTGAAGACAGGAGACACCTGGACAGGTAACAGTCTATCACAGGACTACATATAGAGACAAACAATCAGACTCACATTCACACCTACAGACAATTTAGAATCACCAGTTAACCTCAGCATGTTTTTGGACTGTAGGAGGAAGCTGGAGAACCTGGAGAAAACCCACACATGCACAGGGAGAAGATGCAAACTCCATGCTTCACACGTCTCTTAAACACTATGGAAATATCATCTTTTGGACTTGTTCGTGTTCTTACATTTTAACTTTATTGCTAGGTGCTTTTGCACATCCATTTTGATGTCTATGTTGTGTTTTGTCATGAACTTGTCTGGAACTCTGTGTATATTTTATTGTTATATTGTCTAGTACAGGTTCCTTAGTGTTGTTTGTCAGTGAGTCACTGCTGTTTTTTTTTATGTTATTTGAGGACAGGTCTCTCTTGAGAAAGAGAGCCAGTGTCTCAGATTACCTGTATAAATAATGGTTAAATTAAAAAAAAAAAGAAAAGCAAACAAATGTCAGTTTAAAATGAAGCTGAATCTTTGCAGAGAAAATCAGGAAATTCAGTTAAAAAAAAATCTTAATGTCATTTCTCTTGGTCTATAAAATGTTACTAAATAGCAAAAAATGCCCTTCAACTTAGAGCTTTAAATGTATTATTTGGTTTATCCAATGCTTCAAATTGACTGAGCTGTAAAAATCTATTTATTAGTTGAATGGAAGACAATTAATTCAGTTAACTACTCCCACTACTACTGATAGTTGATAATATGTATTTTTTTTTTTTTCAAAAATGCCAAATATTTGCTTGTCACATGTGAAGAGGTTCTGCTTTTCTTTGTCATATATACAGTCCATATATACAGCCATAACATTAAAGCCACCTGGCTATTATTGTATTGGTCCCTCTTGTCAGGGCACCTCTGGGGGTCTCATACGGTGTCACCTGGCATGGGGACACTGGCAGTGATTACTTTGGGTCAGGTGGTTTGTGGGTTTGGGGCCTAAGTGGATGGGGCTTGTTTCACTGCATCCCTTTAAAGAGTTATGGGGATTTTGTGGGTCTGGTCAATGTCTTGGGCATTTTGTCATGATCCTCAAGCCATTCCTGAGCAGCCGTTGTCATTGGGGCATCTGACCCGTACCACCCACCTAAACATTGTTCCAACATAACATCCACATTGTAATGATATGATCCACACTATTCACTTCACCTGTCTGTGGTTTTAATGTTGTGGGTGATCAGTGTACATTGTGATGGGAAAATAAATATCTTTCAGTTTTGAACTGTTGTCCACTTTGACCTAATAAATAATTGACTAATTTCAACAACACCTGGCAGATAGTAATACTTCTCAGACAGTTACCTACTTCAGTCTACTACCTTTGAGGACTTTCTACTACTAATAGACTTTTATCAGCTCTAGTACATACATGCTGCATGCATGTTTTTCTCTGGTCAGTTTCAGTACAAATTGGTTCCTATTGTGTGTAAGTATCATGTCACTGAATTGGCAGAAAAAGCAGCTTTGAAGGCCAAACATAAAACCTCTCCAACAGGAGTGGTGAGGCTCACCGTGACAACAGGCTGCCGTCTCACCTTACACGTCGCTCCATCGAAACAAACTGCTGCTGCTGAGCGTGAAATCCTCCTCAGCTCTAATCAGCACTAAATGAGACTTCATCCCTCCTCTCCCTCCTCATTACAATCTCCTATTTGCCTCTCTTTCATTTCAGTGCTTTGTCTTTCTGCTTCCTCCTCTCCCACACTCTCTGAGAGCCTCATCATCTTTTTCTGTCTCCGCTGTGCATGACAGGGAGTTTCAGCCTGAGGCGCCACTGTGGCTACTGGGTGAAATGCTCTGCTCCCATGCAGGCCGGGTGGTGGGACTGGCCCTGCGTGTCTGACAGATTTATATCGATTCTTCCAGAGACCTTTCAGCCTTCCCAAAAAAATTGACACCAATGAGTCTATCTCTATTCTGCTACTGACACTAACAACCTACAGCCTCTTGCTGAAAGTCACAGAGAATCCATGTAGGTTGGGAACAAACTTTAAGATGTCTTAAAGAACCAGGAGAATAAAATAATAGAATTCTGGCTCATGACTAGATGACAACCTAGCATTTCCCCTTGTCCACTGTCCTGGACTCATAGAATAGTCAGATATTATTAAAAATTTAAATTCAGATGTTTTAATTAAATATTCTGTGTGTAACTGCTTGTGTGTTCTTCAGTACACTGACCAAAGACCCCAGGTAAGGCGCTACGTTGTGAAGCTATTTTGGTGTGGCTGCACTCGTCACTGCAAATTCCTGCAGTGTCACCTGATGCGCACTGGCTCATACACAATAATCTAGAAGCTGTAGAACTGTTATTAAAAATGCCCAAGCCTTAAAACACCCCTAGAATACCTCTTTGTAGTATCACAATGTTATACACTTGGTCCTATAATATTTGGACAGTCCAGAAAAGCCCTATGATCCAAGCATTTTTTCCTTTCGTGTGTACAGTCAGAGTCACGTTAGCCATCTTCACAGAGCTTGGCAGAGACTCAAGTGTTCAGGCTCCACAGATATGCTTACTGTAAGGCTGTTATCAAGTCTTTTACCAGCACATGCAGCCAGAGTGCAGCTTTCATAGGAATGAATGGGGTGTGATTTTTGACCATGTTATCCTGATCCATCCACATGCCTTACAGATATTCATGATCCCAGACCATCTGAGAAATGATAAGAAAGAAAGAATATGGGATTCAAAACCATAAATTTAAAAAAAAAAAAATAATAGATGAAGGAAAGGCTGTTAGCTGACAGTGTAAAACGCTACTGTTCTCAGCAGGTAATTCTACAACATAGGCTGGGTTCTAATTATGTGACTAAATCATGCTAGTTTGTATTTGCCCCTGGTATTTGGTAATGTGTGGACTCATTTGGATCGGCCACATCAGTGCAACTCTGGTGAAAATACCCTGAATACTTGTGTTTATCTGCTGCTTTCTTCCAGCCTTCAAAGCCATCTGAGGTAATTAGTAACTCCCAAATGCCAAAAACACTGTGCACTTGCAAATCAGTTTAGAAGGAGCAGCAACGCTGGCTGTAGCACAACTTTAAGTACCGTATGCATGTCATCTGGTTAGGTAAACGTACTGTCACATCATTGCCGTGACATCTCTCCTGGCCTTCAGCTGTGAATTCATGGTATGAACGTAAAGGCAAAAGAGAAATAATGTAAACTGGAGGTCATGGCATTCCCCCTCCTCCCACCCCCCTTTAAACTTCCACAGCTCTGCTATACATCAACCACAGTCCTTCCTTAACTATGATAACAGCTGTAACAAGTTCGTGAGATGGAGGTAAAATATTACACACACAGGTAATTACACTTTTTAAACATTTCAAACGCAACCTTGACCAGACTATCGGTTGTTTGAGAGCAACTAGAGTCCGACACAACCGAGCTAAGCTGTGTCAAAGTGCAGCTCCAGCACCACAGGAAGGCCAGAATTACCAGGGATTTCAACTGAGATAAGAAAACAAACAACAGGCAGTTTTTTCCAGGGTTGCAGTTTGACTGAAGTCCAAGAGGGTGCGGGCACACCCCTCAGGGACCCGGTGGTCAACACAAAACCAGAGGCCTTGTTTAGTTTTACGTCATCTGAGAAGCATCTTTATCTATGAAACTATCTATGAAATCATTCCTTTTAAGCAGCACTGGTTTGTCTAACCCCTCTGGATGAAACGGCGGCACAGTGCTTGCCATTTAGGGTAGTTTTTAACTGCATCTCCAGTCCAAGCCGAAGAGAACACGACTGCGGAAGGCATTGGGCGCCGCTAACAAGCTTTATTCCACCATCTTTGGTATCTTAAACCAAAAGAGATTAAGTGATCCGCTGCTAACAGAGTAGAATGTAACAAGTTATTCCTCGTGGCATGTTTGTGGACCTCGAGGGAGAGTGTGTACATGTGGAAGGAGCAGTGAGAAACTTAATGTGCAGTGTTAGTGTGTGTGCACATGGGGTGCATTCCCTCCACTGTCAGCTGTGTGGGGTGACCTGCTACGACATTCCTGGCCCGTGTGGTGGCCGTCACGCCGGCCGGCTCCAGTTGCTCTGAATACCACCGGCCAGCAATAAACTCGTTGCCTTTCAGTGTCAGGAAATGACAGGGTTGACTGAGAAATAGATGGGCACACTCATGAAAGCTTGCTCACACACATCATTACCTGCTAATACACATTACCACACGTCAGGCCATGTGTGAAGAGGTATTTCTATTATTACTCCCTTTGAACATAATGACCTCGAAGACTATTTGGCAATAAAGTGGAATATTTCCACTTACTTGGGCTTCCAGTAGAATCTGGACAGTGTTCAATGTGAATAAAATTACTCGGGCTATCAAAAAGTTCTTGTCTTCCGTCAACAGAGCGCTCCTTCACAGCGGACACAGAGATTTCTATTAATCCCAGACACAGCAAAACAGATGGGAGTTAAATTACCACAAAAGTATTTCATTCATCATTTTGTCCTTATTTGTCTGCTTCATTTCAGTCTGTCTATGAAAACTGGTCAGTGTTTACAGGGACAAGATGTAAAAAAAAATATGACTGACGTGCTCCACTCCGTGTCACCATTTCCAAAATAAAGACACACAATAGATTTAGGTTCAAGGTCATTCTGAATACTTGAAGAAAGAAAAGAAGTTGCCAAAACAGCTTTGGTTTAGGATCAAATATGCTTCAGCACTGGCAGGGAAATGCCAAACAAATCAATGCTTGAATTCAGAGAGACACCTGGAAAAGGCTTTTCTAAACTCAATGCAAGCAGAGAGACACTGGTCATATGTTAATGAGTGAGCTTAAAGGGGTTGGCTGGACTTGTTTTTCTTTAACTAACAGAGCCAGGCTTGTTGTTTCCTCCTGCTTCTCATTTTTACACTCAATTATGTGGATCACTTGCTAGCACTGGTTTCATTTTTAGTATAAATATAGCACAGAAGAAATAAAGTGCCAAGAGCACAGAGTCCTTGAAATGCATAAATATGAGTCTCTGTCACTCATACATACAGTATCAGTGATGTGTCTGTGCACATCAGAGAGGAGGGCTGGGAAATGTGGGGGAGGGATTGTTCTCCCTGCTCTGGAGGTGGTGACTGTGCTTTAGGAAAGACTTTTCCATCTACAGGAGTGTGTTGCAGTAAGGTGTGTATGTGTGTCAGCTGTTTTTACTGTATGTCAGGATGCTTTTGTTTTTCCCCGTTAACTTTTTCACAGCTCACTGAAGCCTTGAAGCTACAATCCCAGACTAATACTGGACTTAATAAAGCATCAGCCCAGCTCAACAGTACAAAGCCGTGGAAACACAGAGTCTTTGTGTCGGACACAACCCAGGTGTAGGAACCTCAATATTTTCCACACAAATGTGTTTACCACTCTCCTTTTTCCCTCTCAAGCCACAAAGCCATGTGTTTCAGCCCTTGTAAAATTCAGGGAGTAACTATAAATGCTGAAATACCACAAGACTCCCTTTTTGTGTAAAAAGAGCAGCAGTGAGGCTGCTGTGCTGTCCAACTCTAGCAAGCTGTGGGCTGAAGGTATAATGAGCCTACAGCTGCCACTCAACCTGCTGGTGAAGCAGAACTCCTGCCGTTTAAAAAGCAAACAAGACGACAGATTAAGTAGGATCATCTCTACAGTTAGAAGCAAACATCAGCGTCTATTAGCGTGGAGCAGATACACATCTGTCTGACTCAGAAGAAACTTCACAAGAGTTCAGTTTTATAAAGGAGGAAACAAAAGTGATGAAGGTGCATAGTATGCACATCCAACTGGGGCTGGACCCAGATGCAGAACGAAAAACTGCACACAAAGGAAAAAAGGACCAGGTTGTCAGAAATGCTGACATTTTCAAGCTCCCAAAATGTTTTATTGATGCAATGTCTCAACCTACAAGGTCACATCACTGCTTCGCCACGCCTCCTTTATTCTGTACCTTTTCTGAGAAACAAAAGTGATCAAACGGTGTGTAGACTAGACTGATTGTTCAAAACATTTCAGTAGGTTAAACCAAAGAGAACTCACAATGTTGGTGAGGGAACTTTATTGCACAGGAAACTGTTCTTTATGAGCTACAGTGGGCCAAACATTATCTCGAATCTGTAAGCTAGAGGGGATGTTTTCACGAGACAGTTAAAGTAATAATGTTCACATAACTCTTCTTTCTCTGTTCCTGTTGAGTTTGGCTAAACAAGGCAGTTTTAAAAATGCTGCATGATACTCAAGTTTATTCCTCATTTGACTTGTGTTACCAGATCTCATTAATAAACTGATGAGTGTGGTTTGTAAGTTTTAAACTGATACCTGTTTTGGTAATCAAAAACCAAGAGATCCCAGTTCTCTAATGACTAGATTTGGTAATTAAAACTGAATTAAAATCAGGTTTTGTGACATTCCATGTGTGTATACAGTGTTTTCTATGTTTCAATATGTATGTCAGTACACACCTCAACATCCACTCTCACTGCCTGTCTCTTGTAAACACTCTTTCCTTTTATTCTCCTCCTTTCTCTCTCCCTCACTTTTCTCCAATCACACACTAACAGTCATAAAACACCAGAGATTCAGGCATAAAAGAACAGCAGCTTCTGTTCTGCAGAGTCGTTGGGTGTTTGTCAGGAAGGCCGACAGATTGGAGGGACATCCCTCTGGAGCTTCTTTCTCTCCCATAAAAGGCCCTGAAGGGATCCCAATCCCAGAGTCTTTACTTATCAAGCCCTGCCCCAGAGTAACCTCTGACCTGAGCTGTGTGTCACTGCTGATCTATCCCAGGCAGCAGGATGCTGACACACATGAAAACAATAAAATAACCAAAAAAGAACAGGAACTGTGTTTTGGCAACACAAATCTAGCAGCTCATACAGTGCAGCAGCCAGGCTAAAGGAACATTCACCCACATGCTGCACGGAGACACACCCTGCATGGGCTGAATGTGGCGCTTCATTTCAGAGTATCTGACGGAAATACAGTAACACAAAAGTTCCATTACCTAGACTTTCCTTTTGGGTTTGCATGGCGGGTAACTGGCAGCTTTGAAAGCTCTGAAAGGACACCATTTGGCTGCAATGCAATTAGGAGGACAGTCCTAAAATATCATGCAACTGTATATAGACACACTCACACACACTCATGTGCCAAATCCACAGACTTTCTACCAACGGCCTATTTTCCATGAGCGTTTCACCTGGCACTGGCATCTGTGTATGGCTGACCTCAATATGAATTCCCCACTTTGTGTTTGTAGTAGTAGTGACCAGAGTGCTTCCAACAAAAGGACAGTCACTGCAGTGGAATATAAAACGCACGTATTGAAATAATGTTATTGGCAGTAATAAAGACCATGTATAACCACTATTTAAGTTCCTTAAAACTGTGTCATGTGCATCAGATAATTTTTAAGTCACGTGACATAGCAGGGTGGCTTTACAACTTTATTATTAAAGTGGTGGTCAAGCTAAATACTACACTTGCTAAACATTAGCATGCCAACAATAGGGCTGCCACTAATGGCCACTTTTCAATCAGTTATTCTGTTAAATACTTTACCGATTAGTCAGATAAAGTAAATGGTTAATTTGACAACAACAAGCAAAAAGGTAATTTCATTTAAATTAATGTTATATTTTACAAACTGTTCACATATCAAAGGATTCACATCAAAGCTGTAGGGTTAAACTGTAACTCCAACGTGACAAAAAAAATTATAAATATAATATAGCATTAAGTAATAATAAAAAGTAATCCAAATGTTTATCAAAATCCTGATTAAAGTGAAAAGGTTATATATTGGTATTAAACAAGGTGTAATATGGACCTGGTAGATACCTCACAAGCACAGAGTAGCTAAAGCAACTTATTTTCTCCATACTGTATCTGATTTCTTTGTTAGCATCTTCTAATTATAATAAAATTACAGCTGACTTCTCAGAAGAGACGCCATCTTTAACATGAGTTAAATCAGTATTTCAGCAATGTAGCGCAGCAGCTTGGAAGTGACTGCTGGTTAACATATATGTAATGAGCTGCATGACAGTCACTATTTCACACTTGTTCTATTGATTGGCAGCAGTAAATGTGCAAAAGACAACAGCTTTATTGAGAATTCCAGCTGTATTAATCTCCAGCACATGTGAGCACAGGGAGTAAGAGTGTAGCAAACAGATGTAAAGTGCTTCTGTTCTGTATGGCACCTGTGTGTTTTCAGTTCAGGTGGTTGTGCAGCTGTGTTAGCTACCAAAAGTTTGCACAAACCCCTTTTTTGTTTTACTCCAAGTATTTTGAAAGTACGGTTTTTAGAAATATTTACATTAAGTGGGACTCCGATGCTGTCGCTAATGTCTGAAACTGTTCAACTGACTGCAGGTGACCATTGACTAGAGCCACAAACAACTAATGTACTGACAGAACAATTACATACTGATATGTAAGAACATCCATCCATCCATGATCGAAACACCGCTTAATCCTCATTAGGGTCGTTGGGGCCTGGAGTCTATCCCAGCTGACTTAAGGTGAAGACAGGGGACACCTGGACAGGTAACAGTCTATCACAGGACTACACATAGAGACAAGCAATCACACTCACATTCACACTTATGGACAATTTAGAATCACCAATTAACCTCAGCATGTTTTTGGACTGTGGGAGGAAGCTGGAGAACCTGGAGAAAACCCACACATGCAAAGAGAAAACATGTAAACTCTATGCAGAAAGATCCCAGGCCCAAACCAGGTCGTGAACCGGGGATCCTCTAGCTGCAAGGCGACAGTGCTACCCACCAAGCAGCCAAAATTGGAACATTTTAGATAAAAAAACATGACATATTGATGACACATTTGCAGAAAAAAGGTTATTGATTATGCAGACTAACTGACTGCTAGCATGCTGACAGTTTCCAAAGTTTGTAAACAGAGTTTATATTAGAGTTGACATCATTATGCATTAAGACCGACTTTGCACATGTTACAAAACAGGCCTCAAACCAAATTTATTTTTGCAAAACAATTTTGATGCAGGCATTTTCTTGTATTATTCATGCACAGTATTTTTATTTCTAACACCACCAGTTCTGCTGTACAACTTGATGACATGAATGCTTGCAAGTCACAAATACATAAATTCTTCCCATGTTTTGAAATCCATCCAGCCTGACATGATCACAGTAATAGTAGAACCTCACAGAGAAGCTACTGTGGCTGCAGCCTCTTTTAGAGATAAAACCTGACAGTTAGCGAAGATGCAAATCCACCACACAAGAGGCACAGATAAACTCTCCACTCTTGAGGCGGAGAGCACCGAACCAAATGTTGTACAGCCACAAGACTGGCTGGATAAGAGGAGGAGATGACTCACCTTCTCCCATCCTTACTCTCTAGTAATGTCCTATTGCTGTTAGAGCTACAAAAACTAGCTGATTAACTATTCTGACAATCACTTCATCAGGTTGAGCATTGATTCCAGAGTCTTAAAATAGTTGTTTTTTCCTCCTCTTTCCTCTTTAACATACTTTGGATTGTGGACAAAACAGGGTATTTGAAGATGTAATTTGGGGTTTTGGAAAACATTGATCGATTAAGGGAGAAAATAATTACCAAATTAATAAACAATAGTTTCTAGTTTCTGCCCGAACTGCTATTTCATTAGACAAAGCAAAAAAAATGTAATAACCACAACACAGGTAAGGCAGATGGTGAGATAAAGTTTTTGTACTTTTTTTTTTTCAAAATATAATGAGTGGTAAAAGCCAGCCTATGTGTACTAAAAAAGCACATGGCAAGCACCGTCCTGTTTGACAATGTGCTGAAACAGAAAGATGAAGAGAAAATACATGAAGTAAAGATTTTGGCCTCAAACATTGACACAAAGTGAGTACATCCACATCGAGCTGTTGCACGTTTGGTACTTTTCTTAAGGACACTCCAGCATCTATTGTTCTCTCTGACATCTTAACATTTGTCTACTTGCAGCAGCCAGTCAACACAAGACAGGAAACACGCAGAAAGAATGATGTAAATTCTGAAGATATCTGTCGCCACTTTTCTAAATTATATAATTTTTTTTTTTATAACAGCAGCACAAGGAATGAAAAAACCCTCTCTGTCACCAAGCTCTGACCACTCACAAGTCAGCGTGGGAAAAAATTTTAAACAAACACCCAGCAGCTTTAAATCACACCAGGTACTCATATTTAGAACCCTAATATATATATGCATATACACAAACACACATTCACACACACTTAGGTGGCACTTGGCTTTTTAAAGAGTTCATTCATCACAAACGTATGTGACAAACCACTTCCCACACTACTTCTCACCTCACACAGTAACACGTACTGGAAATAGAATCCACTCCAGTCATTCATAAAGAGAGCTGTGTCTGTAGTAGTCTATAAGCTATGCTGTTGAGTAGTTATTTATTTGGTATGATTCTTATAGAAAAACTAAAGACTGATCTTGGTGGTTTTATTCTTTTCAGACACTGCAGTTTCTTCAGTGCACATCAAAGCTACCCTTTGCTTAATAATTCACAAATGTTTGATTTTTTTTTCAGCCAGCCCAAGAAGAAACTGGAATTTAAATTACTCTTAGCAGACAATCAAGCCTGCCAAAAATAACCATTTAATTGGCTGACTGAACATTGCCGCAGCTATATTTAGGGGTTATTTTAAGCCCTGCGGGGCACAGGACAGGGCCTTGCAGGACATACACTGGGGCAAAATATGGATGCCAGTCGTAGCTGCGCACCCTCAGCAGTCGGCCCAACATGAGCAAGGCAATCCCCCGCTCAGGCGGCCCAGTAACATCGGCATCAGCTGCTAGCACAAATTGCATTAGAGGACAGCGGGAAGACGGCCAAGCCTTTACCGTCCAGCCGGCTACAATTTAGAGCAGGCAATGAGACAGCAGTGAGTAACATTAGAAAGAGCAGACTGACTGATTGACTATAATCGTATTTTAACCCATCTGGAAAGTATTCCTAATATCAAAACCAGCATGATAGTTATGTTCTAGTTTTCTGACTACCATTAGGAAATTAGCACCGCTTTATTATGGAAACATTTATTAGTATAGTATGAGCATCAAATTAGAGCAGATGGGTAACTTCTGGCCTTTACGCTGCTTTTGTATGCTACTACTTAAAAACTGGCAAAGAATCTGCAAAAAAAAATTTTTTTAAAGACGCAACCCAATCCAGCGAAAACAGACTCGTGTGTAAAGACAGCAGAAACACACGACCTCTGGATCCAGTGGGCCACATGCACCGGTTAGAAGGCAGCTGATCGTCTCTGGTAGCTGAGCCAGAGAGTGATGTAGCAGCTTACTGTGAACACTGTGGCCAAGTAGCACTAAACACTAACATAAGATGCTAACATGCTCAGTGACACAGCTAACATAATGATTTTTAACAGATATAATGTACACCCTGCTCACTCTCTAAGCCAAGGACCCAATTACAGAAATAACATCCATCATTTCACTATATAAAGGAGATAACTACATGAACAGTGAGACCATGGAAAGTGAGGCTGAACGAAAATGACATTTAAAGGAACTATAACCAATTAAGTCAATGGGGGAAAGTGTCTTTGTACCTACAACAAAGAGCCATCTGACAGCACCCGGGTATGCACACATCTCCACCTGGAAGCTGTGTGTTATATCTACAAGGCATCAGCGATTACACAGGCAAATCATTTCTTTGCATGGCGACATGTAGACGATACATGAGGCAGCTTTCTAACAAAGTTTTTACATAATATCAACTTATAGTTGTAACCTGGCAAGTGTGTGACCATCTGAAAGTTTTGGCTCCACCTATTAGAGAGCTCATTTTGAAACAGATGACTCAAGCTCTCACAGTGTAAGAAATATCCACCTAAGATGTCTTTTTGATGCATTATGTTGGTCTCGCCAGACATTATTCTACCAGCCGTCTGAACCCAAAACCCACTAGTGAATTGAAAGGCTTGTTGTCTTTAAAAAGTCACCAAAATGGCATCATTTATCACAGCCAGAACATGTAGAAACAGAGAGATCTGTTGGATTTTGAACTTTCCATTGGTGCTTGGACGGCCTCAGTTTGAGTTACAAGATGAAACTGGGTCAGTATGTGGAGAATACGGATAAGAAGAGGCATTTGTGGTTGTATTCCACGAGGATAAAGATGAGTATCAGAGCAACACAGAGACGCTCATACTGCTGCGTATCTTGAGAATGTTTACAAACCAAATAATTTCCATTATCAAGTTTCAGTAGGTGTACTCTCACACAGAACCAATGCAGTAACACTTCACACAGACCATACTGGCACATACAAGGTTAATGCGTTACCAAGCCTCCTAAAGCTTTCCATATTCTACACAGAGGCAACTAATGTTATCTAAGTTAGCAAAATTAGGCACATCAAACATATTCTGAAAAAAAAATGAGAGGCGGAATCAGACAAAGCCAGGCTGCTCTCTCATTGGCTGTCATCAGTGTGCCTTAATAAGGAGAGCAGGACCTCAGTGGAGCTCAGACGTTGTCGAGGAAGGAACACAGAGGAACGTCTGGAACATAAACACCTGCCACAGAGCTGGTTCCTGCAACTCTTTACCCCCGAGAGCAGACACAACACTACAAACACAGAGATGACACACACACAAACACCATGTGTTCCTCTCATGCATGCATTCTGATGTTGCCGTTATCAAATTTAATTGTAGATAAGACCAGCTGTTACCCTTTTCCCATTCTGTGGCATGTACACTGTAATTTAAATACACGTTATTATCAGGCTTTCACTCCTTCAACAATACTGCTGCCAAAGCCCCTAAAAACCCCACCGCCACTGGACTTGATAACAGTATGCAACACCAGTTTTCTCTCACAAAGCAATCTCCCCATGTCCTGTGAACTTCCTGCTAAATAAAACCCAGAGATATCCAATGAAAATGCCAGAAAAAGGAGCCAATGCTAAGTATTTGGTTATGTCTAACAAAATGGGGATTTTATAGATATTAAAAATGCCAGACAAAGCATTATTTTTTTAAAAAAAGGTATGGAACGTCTACACAAAAAGACCTACTGACGGAAAAAAAAACATGCAAATATGCTGATGCACAGAAAATAAGCATTGGTGATTCAGCACAAGCCCAGCTGCCAGATTCTCACAACAAGACAGAGGGAGAAAGAAAAAAACAGAAAACTGGGGCAATATTTATAGAGAAGCTCTTCCCTCTTCCTGATGATCTGGTGGAACGGGACAGATGAAACATGTAGCGGGGAAAAACATCCAGTGGAAGCAAACACAAACAGATGAAGCAGTGACAGGAATGAGACCTAAATGAAAGTACCGGGGGGTATGCTGCTGACATTAAGGAAATGAAATGTGAAAGTGAGCGCAGAGATGTGTTGCTGTGAGACATGACTCCTCTATGTGTGTTTTCTTTTCACCTACTAGAACTAACTCTCCATCCTTCACATCTCCATCTCACTTCTGTGCTACAAGAAGATTTCCAAAAAAAGGAAACTATGTAAGATAATCCTGGGAAGGCATGCCGTGCTGCACACTTGAGGAGGTAAAAGGATAAAACAGGATGAAAAATTTGAGGGGAAAAGTAGGAGCTCCCTGTGGGGTATTAATGAATTTCACCGTTGTCTCAGCAGCACCTGTTAATGTCCTCTGTTGTGGCTGGATACGGGATAACAATCAGCAGAGCGGTCAGACTTAAACTAAAGCCCTCAGTCTAATCAAGGTCAGAGGTCAGCAGAGCAGGCTGGCTGTTACGGTCACATATCAAAGTGAAGCGGTCCTGTAAATCCACCGGACTCTTGCAACACACAGCCGGAAGACTGACAGCCAACATGTGCGCCAATCAATAAAACACTCAGCAGTCAAGTGATGCAGCAAACATGACTGCTGCTCTGTTCGACAAACGCACACACAGGAGCCGGGCGGTCAAAAGCAAAGCAAGGTGCACATGCAAACAGTCACGTGTTTGCACCTGTGCAGAGTCCATACTACCAAAAATAGACAAACGACTTGCACCGTCCCACCCCACGCATGCAAACACATCTCTTCCATCATCTCATGTAGTCGTGTGCTCAGCTGTCATCACTCTAATGTCAGCGCCGTCTCCCACCTTTATACTTCTCTCTGACGTTTTCATAAGCCTGGATGAAGTCCTGCTCCTCAGCGTTGGGAGGCAGGTAGGCAGGTTCGTACATTGCCATGCCGGCGCTCTCGCCCTCCTCTTCTTCTTCTTCTTCTTCTTCTTCCTTTCAGGTCAGCTTTTGTTCCTCTGTGTGTCTGGATGTGTGTGAGGCAGCCTGTGCTGTCCTCTGTCTGCTCTCTCAGCTGTGTGTGAAACCCTCCACAGCTCTCAACTTCATTCCACAGCCCAGCGCCACACCTCCTCCTCACCCCCCAACACTCCCACCCCTCTTCTCTTCCATACCCTCCCATAGCCTGGCTCAGAAATACTAATATAAATGTCAGGCCCCTCCTCTTAAAGACACACAGACTGGAGCAGCAGACACACACTCCCAGCGTCCTGCTTGGCAAACACAAGCACAGCAGCAGCTAAAGCAGAGCAGCAGCATATGAGGCTCTCTGGTAACGCTTCAACTCAACCACACTGTAAAGGATGGCAAGCAGATTGTATGAGCACAGATACAGGATGTTACTGCCAAAACCATCCTACAAATTCAGGCCTCTTATGAGTAACCCCATGAAATAGTCAGCACTAATATCATTACTCATCATAAATCTACAGTTTAAAAAATAAGTTATCATCATGGAAGTGTTGACGACAGCTGGACAAGATCAACAACATTAGTAGGTAACAAACAGGTTTCTATCTATTTCTTTATGTACAAGGGTAGAAAATCAAACTAGAATGACAGCCTGTAGAGAGACCAACATGAAAGTAAAAGTTCAGCTACACAAATCGAAACTCAAAGCAAAACTGCTCTGTCAGCTCACAGTATATAATTAGATGTCAGCATCTAGTGGTGACACGTTTTCTACAAATACTGTTAAAGTCTGTTTAATGGAAATCCAGGGATTCAAAACACATTAAACACGTCTGAAAAGACCAGCTGGATACATGTGAAAAGACTGTGCACTATGTGGTGCTGAATTGTAGAGTTTTCATCATTTTTATCCTTTGGATGGATCAGAAATCATGGCTTCATTGGAGAATGACACATCCCCCAAAGAGTGTAACATTATGAAAACTAGAGCACATTAGGATTAGTGGTTCTCCAACTCAATCCCAAGTTACAACACCTACTACAGTCTGCAGTCCGGCTAACTTTGCCTTTGTCGAGCAAAACCATCTTTCCTCCATGCTGGAATTTGCAGAACAGCTTGGTTTTCCTATTTTCTGAATAATAATGAGCACAAGAAGGGGACTTTGTAAAGAGCCACACTGATGGAGAGTTGAGGATCACCACCAACACCTCTGCAGTGACCATTTTACAGCAGGTAGTCTTACAAACTTTCATCTGAAGCTGAAACAGATCATTTGCTGCTACTGGTGAATTGGGCAAAACAGACTCCTTTCTCAGCCTCCATCCTCCCATCGTATAGACATCTAGTGCCATTACTGGTAAAACATGTCCACAAATGAATGTAAGTTGCCTTGTGTCACTACTTCTTACTCCACCAAGGAACGCGGTGGAGTTATGTGATGATCGCCATACGTTTGTCCTTCTGTTTGTCTGTCTGTCTTTCTGTGTGCAACATTACTCAAAAATGGACTCACGGGTATTAATGTGCAATATGTTCAATTAATGCCTCTTTAAAATGTTTTATTTCATTTATTTATTAAATGTGCATAGGATATTCAATTTGAAGGGTATGTGTCAGCAGTCTGCCTAATAAAGAGCTGACACACAAGTCACCACAATACTGAACATTATTGAGTATTTGCATATTCATTATATTATGGTATGTGCAAATGTGGGGCAAAATTCCATGCACAGTTAGGCTTGGAAGATTTTACAGATAAAACATGAACAAACAGCAACAATAAATTGCGATAACGTTTTCAGACATGCTAAAAATATCCAGAATAAATGTCAGGTGCAGGCAGAAATTTGGTGCTAACATTACTCTGTTTTTATGCATGTTACCAGGACTTGAGCAAGAGGGTCAAACAGTTCATTTCTCACTACTTATATAGCTTAACTTTACACAGTGGGGATTAGTATTATCACTGCTGCTGGTTGCTATTTGCCAACAGATGTCTATGTAGAGCCCTGAAGGCATCATGGGAAAACAATGCCAGGTGAACTTCATGTGCAAAACTCTGTAGTACAAGATGTGACCTACAAGCAGGTGAAAGCCTTCATCTGTAACATCTGCAATGTAAGTAGCTCAAATAAATATTAAATAATCATTAAATAATTCAAGAATAGCTCTGTGGCACATATTCTGATCAAACCAATCTGTGTGTATTGTTTTAGCAGTCTTTAAGTGCACATCAGTTTGTGCAGTTTCTTGAAAATTAACACATGAACACTTTTCATACCGATCAAAATGTGATCTGTGCTCAAACCAATTTGTGTAAATTCAACGCAGATATTTACCTCCAAGCAGTAATTTCACGGGTCTCCAGTTGCTTTGCTTCCATAAAAATATCCATACTGTTGACATAAGCCTTCACAGCAATGTGGCAACGAGTTCCTGCTCCACAAGCATCCTCAGCTGATTGTAAATAGAATCCTGTCTATTAATGAATCAACATTAAGCACCGCATTGGGTCTC
Source organism: Amphiprion ocellaris (assembly GCF_022539595.1). Classification (NCBI taxonomy): domain Eukaryota; kingdom Metazoa; phylum Chordata; class Actinopteri; family Pomacentridae; genus Amphiprion; species Amphiprion ocellaris. The sequence goes on from NC_072774.1 coordinate 29,415,470, forward strand.
TTTCAAAACAATATACTTTCATTTCATTTCTTTATGTATTTGGGTGGGATAGTGCATATTAATGAACATACAATCTCATAGGTTTACTCAAGGTTGCAGTAAATACGCCAGATTTAGTACAAGTGCTAATTTCCATCCGTTGTCCCAAATATAAAAGAAAAACATACAGGGTTACAGATGTATATTTTTAAAAAAAGAACAATGTAGTAAAACAAAGACAATGATGAATTCATTCTGGCTAGGGTAAACCTACCCAGAAGTGCTATTATTTTAGTAAAGTGCTTACTAGGTAGAGCTTGTCATAAAGTGCTCATAGTTAAAGTGCCTGTTTTTAAAGTGTCTGATTTTCTCAGTGTTCACGTTTAATTGTTAATCAGCCATGCCTTATACTGTCTCTGAAAATTGACAAAGGTGGAGCTTTTTCTGACAGCCACAGTATTCCAGTTTGTTCAACTTTTAATAGATAAGACATTCTGTGCAAAGGAGGACTTCCTAAATTTGACTTCACAATCTCCCTTGGTGGCTGACCTTGTATTCGTAATACCATTTCCCTTTTGGATAAAATCCACCAGGGGCAGATATCAATAAATGCAATAAATGCTGCACAACCTTTGCAAATTTCTTCAAATGAAACAAGGGGGAATTCTCCATCACTCCTTATTAATCAACAGATCCTGAGGGGATATATCTTAATGTTCTAAGATGCCTTAGTTCAATCACATTTGAAAAGGAAGCAGCCAACTGCTACAGGACACAATCTCTTAACAAAGAAGACGTCCACTCTGTTTGTGCCTCAGTAACACACTCCAGCTGGTAGCTGTTGTGTTTTGGCCAGTGTCTGAGAAAGTTGATGCCTGCAGTGCGATGAATACATTCAAAGGGAGTTGCAGTGCAGATATGCCCTTGACATCCACCGTTGGGGCAACCACTGAATATTCAACAAATTCCGTGACCAGCCAAGCCGATGACAGTCTGCTACACACACCTCCACTTCACTGCTCACTCTAATTAAATCACACTGCTTGATTGTTGTGTCAATAAATAACAGCATCACTAGGTGCATTGATTAATATCATTGCAGTCTGAGGCCTTAAAGATGATTAATAAGAGAGACGTTGGCAAACACCAATAAGATAATGTCCACTAACAGAGATATATTGTGCAAAGATAATGGATTAAGCTGAAGAAGTCGAAGAATAATGTCTTGTTGAGCAGTTTTATGATGGTACAGCTCATAAAAAGGATGAGGGAAGTGAAGACTATATCATCCCTGCCCGAGTTCCAAGCTCGCTTGTGTAGGAGTCTGTTGTAGAAAAATAGTAGAGATCTGATGTAGGAAAAGGAAAACCGCTGCAGCTCAGCCTGACTATCAGACATTTTTTGGCCAAGGCTGAACTGACATCAGCCAGGACACTTTCCTGAGAGGAAACACGATAAGTCCAATCCAAACTCCCTGTTGTAGCTGCTGCGGTGGCAGCAGAACTGTGTGTCTATACCTTTATGCTCACTCTGACTGGAAATTTTACTAGCAGGACAAACAGTTTCTCAGATACTGAATGTACTGAATGATACTGTTATGTTTCCTTAAGACACATTTCACATGTTTTCAGATCTCACCATCTCAATCACATTACAATAATATAGGCCTTGTTGAGATAGTTACCTAGGCAATATTCATTTATTTTTTTATTCATTTTACTATTTTTGTCTATTAAAATATGAATTGTGAAACAGAAGCTCTTTCAGGCAAATATTACACACTACTGTTCAAAAGTATGGGGTCACTTAGAAATGTCCTTATTTTTGAAAGAAAAGCATTTTTTTTCAATGAAGATAACATTAAATGAATGATAAATCCAGTCTAGACATTGTTAATGTGGTAAATGACTATTCTGGCTGGAAACGGCTGATTTTTAATGGAATATCTCCATAGAGGTACAGAGGAACATTTCCAGCAACCATCACTCCTGTGTTCTAATGCTACATTGTGTTAGCTAATGGTGTTGAAAGGCTCATTGATGATTAGAAAACCCTTGTGCAGTTATGTTAGCACATGGATAAAAGTGGGAGTTCTAATGGAAAACAAAAATGTCTGGGTGACCCATACAATTTCACAGGAGTGTGTAACAGAATTTATTAAGCTTAAGTGCAACCTTGCATCACCATCAGAACATGTCCAAGATCCTTTCCAAAAAGGCCAAACAAATAAAGTGTGGGAGACTGCGAGCACAGGCACGCTTTAAAAGCCCAAAGTGGCCACATGGACTAGTATGTAGTCAACCTAACCTCCTCCAAAGACAGAAGTAAATGACTAAATGGTTACGTATCTCAAGAAATAGGGAAAGACACAACACAAGGATGACATCAGTCTGTTGACTCTGGATTCTGACAGATAAAGATGCACAGAGCTGCAACTCAAGTCTAGTGAAGTCGCTGTTACTTATACAACACATATAAAACAACAGGCCCAAAGTGCTTTCCAAATGATAAATTACATTTAAAGATTACAAACAAAAGGAAAGAAAATCAATATTAGACAGAAAGAATGAACTACTGTGTGCAGAAGGACTAACGTGAGTTACACCATCAGGCAGTGGTTTGTTTGTCAGTCTGTCAGTCTGTTAGCAAGATGATGCAAAAACTACCAGACTGAATTCCTGGAGAAAGGAGGCAGAGGTAAAGGAAAATCCCATAAAATTCTCGTGCATATTCAGATCACAGAGTAGAATTTTTCTTCCTGCTTTCTTGCAGTTTTTGTCTCAGGAAGATTACATAAAAAAACACCAAATTTCAAGTTAGAACAAAAACCCTTTAATTTATGTGAGGAATCTGAATCACTGTCTTCATAATGATCAAAATTGTAACAAAGGACATTGGCCATGCTTCAAATGCCAATCTGGTTAAGTCTAGCTGTACATAAAACCATGACAGTATAATGTCACTAATGAGATGTTTTTAGTCACAGGACAAATTAGAAGTCAGACTCACACTTAGCAAACATTACTGTGACATCAGTATTTAACTGCTGGGAAGTGGGAGGTAAGTGACAACAACTAAAACTAAACCTTTAGCACATCACAAACTATTAACAGTCACTGACACTGGCTCACGTAACCTCATTTCCACACACACGTACGGACGTGGTGACACTTAGAACGTACTTGAATGTCTCACGGGGTACTTGCTAGATCATTCGAGCTTTCCGTCCACTCCTAAACAGCTGGACAACCATATCTGGCTTCATGACATCTGTTTGTTTAGTTAGGCGGCAACTTTAAACAGCGCGTGACCGGGATGAGTCAGATAAAAGCTGACGAAGGATGAAAAAAAAAGTATCTGAACATGTGTGTGTGTGTGTGTGTGTGTGTTCCTGTGGGTGTGCGAGGAACTGAGAGTTTGTTTCCCAGATCTCATTCAACAACACTCGACAGGTGCACGCAGGGGATTCGTTGCATGTGTTTCTTAGCTTCCACACCCAAGCTTTCCGCATTAGAGGATCTAAAAGTGGGGTTGCATGTTGCAATGTGTGAATCACCTGAGATGTGCAAATTGGTGTCATGTATACCTCTGTGAATATGTGTGTATGTGAGCTTCATCTGATAATCTGCCTATTAAGGGTCGTCTGCATCCCCCATAACATGTAAAATTGAGAATGTGTAAACCATAGACGAACACTACATACTCTTTTCAAGGTTGTTAAATACAAATCTGTACTCATCTGGTAAAATTCTAAAATTAAAAGGCAACAAGTACTCCATCAAGGCTGCTCATTCGTATCATTTCCAAAGCCAGAAATCTTGAAAAAAACTTCGTGGCAGAAATCACGGCAACATAGAATGTGGGCATTTAATATAGATGTACTCACAAACAAAATGACCTTGGGCTGCGCACAGGGATGTGTTATGCATGTGTACATTATGTACGGATACCGAATTGCGTGACCTAAATATGTACCGAGCAGCAGGAATGGATGGGACTCGGAAACACCCCCACAATTTAATTAGTTTTCCTTGTATCATTTCAGAAGGGTAAGTCCCAATAAGTCCACAGCGGTCAATTTGAAATAGGACTGCAATCATGTGAAGTGCTAACTTGTTGTTATAGTTACAGTAATGCCGTGCCGCTATCTCACCATGATACAGAAATCTTTAACAAATCCATGGATCGCCATCATTGCCAAAATCTAATCACTTGGTCCTTGTGTCATTTCTGATGTTCTCTGAAAATTTCATCCAAATCCGTTAGCCCGTTTTTGAGTAATGTTGCTAACAGACAAACAGACAGAAGGACAAACATATGCTGATTGTTGCCTAACTCCAACATGATCCTTGGCTGAATAAATATACGTTTTTTTATTATATAAACAGGCCCATTTTGCAACACTGAGACCACTTATTGCATCCTGCTGTGGTTAAAGAAGCTTCACAGCTGTCCAGTAAACACCTTGTGCTTTTCCCAGGTATGTTTCCTTCTGTTTGGTATTCTAGTGGGGTCGACTAACAAACACAGCCTGTATCGTTAACAATATTACTATTTTTCACACTGCTTGGTTCTGAAAATGAGTCGCCAGTCTTCACAAATCACAGCACATATTTTTTACCAAGGCATCCAGGGGATTACTGAGGAGCAGCTCACTGCTGATGGAAAAAAAAGCCATGGGGGAAACAAACTAAACCCGGTGTGCACACACACTAGAATGCACACGCACACACCAGCAGGAGTTAACACTGGCCAACAGCTTGACTGATAGTGTGACTGTGGAAGATGACAAAAGTCTCAAAAACACTGTGGCGGCTGCTGTTAACGGAGAATTTATATCCTGTAAAACAAAGCTTGTCTCCTGCTAGATTTGGACAGATTTGTCAGTAGAGACGTGGTTTGAAAGCTAAAGAAATGTCATCATGCTTTTTGCCTTGTATGTAGTGTAATTTGACAGATGTCTAGCGATGATTTATATTTGTATGATTATGCAAGACCAGAAATGCCTCCCATCATCTTCTGCTAAATACACGATAAAGAATGCAACATGTACACAAAGACATTTCATATCACACAAGTCAGAAGCATTTGGTCTTCTCTGCCAGCCCTCTATTATTGACTACTACATGTACTGTTGTGTGCTTCTGCATAAAAACTCAATCAATAACCTCTCTTTCCTTTTTCTCTAACTAACACTATGTTTGTCAGTTTGATGATAATCATCTGTTCATTACCAGTGCAGAGCCCCGACACATCTCTGTCAGTTAGCCAAGAATGACTGAATGCTCTCCCAGTATGGTGCAATCAGGCTGCAATGTTGCTGTAATAACAGTAAAACTATGGCAGACAAACAGTCACAGAAACAGGCCTGGCTCCCTCTTCTGGATGTCCACAACAGAACCAAATGTACAGCACAGCAGGGGCCAGTTATTCTGCTGTTCAGGTCTGGTCAGTTCCTCGACATATTTCGTTCTGGCTCATTTACAGAATTTGAAAATAATGGTGAGGGTCAGCATTCCTTCCCTGACGCAGCGTGTAATGAAGGCTACAAAGGTCAAATCTGTAAAGAAGACAAGAAAGAAAGCAAGAAAATGGAAGAAATAAAGCTGTTCTGTTTGAAAGGCATAGAATTTATTGTCTCCTGAAATAAGGCAGAGCTCTGTAACATCAGGGACACAACCAACGCTCTATGTAGGCAATGCTATTTGAGACGGGTGTGGGAAATGAGACACATTTTCCAGAAGCAGCGATGACTTTCCAGGATGGACACAACCAGCCTGTTTAATAGAAAGCGCCACCTGCTGGTTGACTTAGTTATTGCCGTATGACAGAAGGCCAGCATGCAGCTCTCTCTCTCTCTCTCTATATATATATATATATATATATATATTTATATGTATGATAAGATGGTATTTAATAAGCTATTATAGTGCTTCTCAAAGTGCAGCTGATATCCAAGAATAGGTTGTGACCTGTAGTTGAAAAGAAATCTCACATCACAATCCCATCTCTCAAACCTTAAGAGTATGATGAGAGACGTATTCATAAGTTAATCAACTCAACAGTACAAAACTGCAAAGCATAATATGATAAAATATCAATGTATTCAGCTCTAAAGCTTCCATTAAATGTGTTTTATTGCACTATTATTAAAGCGGCTGGAGGGCAGGAGTCTTAAGCAACTGTCAGTGGTGCTGTAGCTGCATTAGTGTGGATGGCGATTTACACTTTTAAAAGGTCATCCATTCTCTGGCGCTGTCACGATGGGGACGGATAACATGAGGAGCACAAAGTGGATGACTCAGATAATTTCCCTTACTGCCTGTTATGTAGGAGCTACATAGGACGGGTTAGATATTCAGCCAGCACTGATCACTTCCACAGTAAATCTCTATCTCAGACCGTAAAGTGTGTGTGTGTGTGTGTGTGTGTGTGTGTGTGTGTGTGTGTGTGTGTGTGTGTGAGAGAGAGAGTCTGAGTAGCATCATCTCAGTATCAGATCATAGCCTCTCCACAATGAATAATTGAGCAGTACTCTGCAGGAATGTTTGCCATTTAAGTAAAGCTAAGGCTCTCAAAGCCAACACTTTTATATACTAGTCGTTTAGCAAATACACTTCAGCTACTGGCAACACACACCTCCTTAAGATAATACCACAATTAACCCAAAAGGCTCAAGATTTTAGACTTTTCACAACCGACTGTGATACACTATATCGTGGTTAATGCAGCTTTTGCACCATCTTCAGTTAATGCAGGATCATTTTAAAAACATGAAACTATGCCTGATGAAGCAACCACACACTTTTTTAGGTTAACATTAACATACCAACATCTGCTAATTTAACATCAGTGGGATTAATCATTTTTCACATGAATGATTTTTCTTCTCGTCTCATTTTTTTGGATTTCTCCTTTAATCTAAGCTAACATCTAAAATCAAGCAATAGAGCAGCAATGCAACTGGCTGCACATCAGGGCAGCTGATAATCTGAATACATTTTATTGCCAACACCATTGATTTGATGGGAGTGTTTTGTATTTGTATTACCTCGCAATGTATGAGGACAATAGATTCCACTATAAACTACTACATAAATGTCTTTTTTTGGTTTTACAGTGTCCACTGAATGCAACATGTGTCTTTGCAACTGTTCCTGTCAATGAGCTCATGTTAATTCAAATAATACTACAATCAATTCAATTCAATTCACTTTTATTTATATACCGCCAATTACAGGTCAAATTGTCTCAAGACGCTTTACAGAACCCATATGCCTGAATTAAAACACACTGTTAACTGAGCAAATGTCAGTTCACTCCAACTACAAAAAAATAAATAATTTTTTTTTTCCTACAGAAAGCAAAGGGTGGAACTGTTTCCACCCCTTTTTGCCTCCTTGTTTCATCTGTCAAGCCACGAATGGCATGAATTTAGATTCTATTTAACTGTATCATGATGGTGGCAAAAGTCTCGAAACGTGGTGAAATGCAACTGTAATCATCAGGATGTAGTTGTTATGGAAATGCTGCGATGTCAAGAGAGGATTGAGGAGGCAGAGACGGAGACACTCTGGAGACTCAGATGGCTCAGGATGAGAGGAAGGTTTACTGATATCAGGAGAAGTGATACAACAAAGCAGCACATTCATGTGAGCATTGCCAGCATCAGGTCTGAGGATTCTCTGCAGGCTTGGGTATACATCGAGTTGGGAGGAATACCATCATAGCCCAAAATGGAGACAACTTCTCTGCTCAGTAACGTCAGACTAAATGACATCAGACTAAACAATACCTGTTTTCTACAACAGTTGCCTCTTTCTCATGAGACACTCTTTGACAGCATCTGCCTTTCTCAGGGTCATATTAAAGGCAGAGAAGGCCTGTATGTGCTTGCAGAGAAGCAAACAGGAACAGGGTTTAAAGATAATAACCCTTAGGATAATTTGAAGTGACCCATAGGATCTACAGTATGATTTAAAGTGACTGCAGTTGACAAGAGTAATTTATCCTTCACAGTAGCAGCTATGATTGTACCACTACAGGTTTGTGGAAATATGATTTTGTGAAATGGGTGAAGTGATTCTGATTTGTCACATTCATTGTACTCTGGCCTTAAATGAACATAAAGTAGCCAGTTACCCACAATGTGGCAGGTTTGACCTGTTATGAATCAGAGCATGAATCAGGCCTTGAGTCTCAGTTTCATGCACGCACAAAAGATTCTATACATTCTTCTGCCTCGGATCAAAGTTGACATTTGACCCTTTCCTGTCCTCATGTACTGACCCCAAAGACATACTGTGGACAGTAAATCTTCTCTATAGCCAGTCAGACAGCTGAGGTACTGGAGAACCTTCAACTCAGTGATTCAGCAGCAAGTAATACTAGTAGATGACAGAGGAAAAAACTGAATCTACAGTATTAGAAAACAATACAGAATTCAGGGTGTCCAAAGTTGCAGCATAGAAAGAGAAGGACAAACATTAATTTCTGCAATGGTGCCATAATAATTAATTCAAAGAGACATTTTTAATGGTCTCTAGACAGGAAAATCCTAAGACAGGAGAGCTAAGTTAAGTGCATAAATGCATATGTAATTCCCAAAGGTGTTTCCTCACCCTTTCACACAACATCCTAAAGTCACCACTTGGTATTAAGATCCAATGATATTCAATTGAAGCCCCGACTTAACACCAGGTTGTAACAAGCTCTCATTTTGCAGGGTCTATTCCCAAAGGTGATTAGAAAAGTGTCTAAGCTTGTCTTATATGTAATTAGAAAGATAACGCAATTTAAAAGCTCATTTAGAGATCTGAAAAGCTGAGCATACTTTAGAGACAGCTGACAGGACATGAAATAGAACGCCAGTTCCACATAGCCGGAGCTCTCTCAGCTGTACATCCACAACCACGACGTACACCTCAGCCAGCAGTTACACAGTGAATCAGGGAAATGTTTGTGTGATACATAGATTCTCACCTATAACACATTTTAACATCACTAATAAAAATAGCGTCTTACCTACTGAGTCAGGAGTCAACAGTGAAACTAAACACAGAGGAGCTTTAAGGACAATGGAACTGTTTAATTTCCAGTTCATGTCCCTTATTTGTTAGCATATATTCAGTTCACAGAGGTATCGCTGTAGCACTCCTATATGGACGAAAACATGATTTGTCCTCTGAATTTTTTCCTATTTCCAAAGTTATACCTCATTTTTTGAACCAAAACAAAGATGACTGCCTGCTAGCTACCTGGAAAGAAAACAGTCACAACCAACGAAAGAGTTTAAAAAAAAAGTTTATCAATATCAAATATATAATAAAATGTTATAAATATAATTAGAACACTTGGTTCTCAAAAAACCTTTGGTTCTTAATATTGATTATTATCATGTATGCATGCTATGCTATGCTAAAAAGGTTCTTTCTCTGAAAATTAAACAGTTGTACCTCTGCTGTAGTTAGATTGTTTTTACAGCCACATAAAGCTAGGACAACTAAGAGTCTTCATCTAACAGTAGGATGCAAATATATTACTAAAGTCACTTTTATCACACAGATTAGCAGATATAAAGTTGACATCATGCTGACATTTGCCAACTTGAAGGTACTGGGCAAATTAAACTTCTGACTACCAATCAGTCAAGTTATGGCTTGCATTCATATCTGTCCAGATACTACCTTTTGGATATAGCATTTCATGAAAAATGTATTGTCATATTAGCAATGATTTCTTAAGTTACTACCTAAAAACGCTTTGTGAGATTACAGTGGCCTTGATCTTGGAACACCAAAACTTCAATTCATCCTGAAGTCAAAGTGAACATCCTCCTCGGTGTTACAGAGATATTATGTTTACATGAATGGGACAGACAGATGGACAGACTGTCAGATGGAGGCACTGAAAACATGGCTACAACTGTCACGAAGTGGCAAACATGCAAGGAAATATCTAAATAGCTGTTAGATGGCAAATGCTGTTATCATAATCTTTGTAGATCTCTACCACATGCCATAAGGGAACCTCACTTAGTGCACTGTGAAAACTAACAACTTTCAGAGTGCAGGTTGCTGCTTGGACATTGATGTTTCCCAAAAATAAAGGAGATTTTGAAAACACTAGAACACAGATAGACACAGATAGCATACATGAATGGTGACTAGTGAGACTAGTCTTTTGTTACCCTGTTTCAAAAACTGGACATCTTATGTAATTAGTTGTTTCAAACTCCTTAATGTATGGAACAAATAAGAAATCTGTGTTTCAGGTTGCTATATTCAGGTGTACAAAGACAGCAGCCTTCTAGTTTGGTACTGCTACTGGACCCAACCAGAGAACAGTGCAGATCTCCTTGAGCCACTCAGCAGGTTATCACTAACAAGGACTGTCCATAGTCCACTTCTGATATCCCTCCAGCACGAGCTCATCTGAATACAGTCAGGGATTCAGTAACAGCCAGTTAGTCAGTCAGCAGAGCCCACAACAAAAGCCCAGCCTCACCCGTGGGTGCTGACACAGCCTGACCTGGCCTTCTGATGGATAGAGGAAGAGAAGTACAGGATGTGGAGGCCGGCCTATTGTAGGTGCTAAAGTTATCAAAACTTCCTCCTCGCCAGGAGCCCAGCATTCCAAAACAAACTCCATCAAAGACACATTGTTTTAAAACTGGCACACTGAAAACTAGTAAATTACCCTCATGAAAGAGGAGGACATCACATTTCTTTGCTACAGTTTACATATGAGGTATGTTTTGCTGTCTGTTTCACTGACTATTGATGTATTTTATGTCCATCATCATTGTCCAGTCATCTCTTCATCATTTCAGAGTACATGTGGGGTCGTCTTGCTTTTCTACACTGAGTGTTGGGGCAGTAATCATGGCAGTAATTAAAAATAAAGTCTGATACATTCTTCTTTTTTTTTGCATATCTGCAACGCTGACATCGTTCAAAAGTTTGGGGTCACTTAGAAGTGTTCTTATTTTTGAAAGAAAAGCATTTTTTAATGAAGATAACATTAAATTAATCAGAAATCCAGTGGAGACATTGTTAATGTGTTAAATGAGTATTGTAGCTGGAAACAGCTGATTTTTAATGGAATATCTCCATAGAGGTACAGAGGAACATTTCCAGCAACCATCACTCCTGTGTTCTAATACTACATTGTGTTAGCTAATGGTGTTGAAAGGCTAATTGATGATTAGAAAACCCTTGTGCAATTATGTTAGCACATGAATAAAAGTGTGACTTTTCCTGAAAAGCATGAAATTGTCTGGGTGACCCCAAACTTTTGAATGGTAGTGTACCTAAGTGCTAAGTTAGACTTCACTTGTTAATAGCAATGGCACTATAACAAGATTTATATCACTCAAGAGTGCATTCAGACATCAGATGACAAGAAAATTATTGATACAAGTTATACCATTTCTATAGAGGTACTTCTGGTAATTGCATATAATGAGGAATGATTACGGCTTGGCTTTTTTCTTCGATTTATTGTTGCAGTCAGCTTTATTTGAGGCCTTCTCCGACCATCGGCTGTATGAATGGATCTAACACTTCACCTCAGGCAATCAACACATCCCAGTGATGCTACTGCTAACCCGTGGTGTAAATAAATAATGTGTTTCCAGCATCCCTACAGAAGATTTGGACATGATCCCAGCCTATTGTCTGAGCAAAAACAACCACACCTCACACTCGGAAAACTACTGTCTTTTGCCATTTTCCTTGCCTTCATGTATAACATTTATATCCTGTTAAGCTGAGAAAAATATTTTTAGTCTGGAAGAAAAACATTTCATATGTACTATATGTACAAAATGGTATTACTTTGTTTCGTTTTCACTTACAGTATCGCTTTCAAGGTTAATTGTTTCTGAGTGACCTGACATTTAAAGCTGCTTGAGGTAGATTGGAAATTTGGTAGAACTGAGCATCACATCCTATTGTACAAGAACAATGACTGGAGCTCTTCTCCACCTGAACTACCACAGAAAACAAGGTCATGACTAAAGAGAGTAGAAATGTGGGTTTTATATGATCACAGTGCTGACACTTAAACAGAGCTGTTTCTCACAGCTACATGTCCTGGTATTAATATTAATTTGTGATTTGGGAAGGCAGTGGTCAATATCTGAAGCCACAAAATGAAACTCTACGCTGCTGTTATTCTGTCATGCTCTACCCAGACTGCAAACAAGGACATTCCCACAGAGACAATAGTCTTGACATAATAAATGGTTTTTCAATTGCTTTTCATAAGAGTCAAGAATATAACTAACGCTCTTTCTTCTCTGCTCTGGAGGATTATTTCAAACACATGGACAGTCTGGTTTCTACTGCAGATGAGCTACACAACATTCACTGGTGCACATGTGAAACAGGTGTAATATTAGACTCCACTTTATTCCCGTAAAGTCACTTGGCTTTATTTTTTTCTTCAAACCACTCTGCAACACAGTGACCACACACAGCAGGAGTGTTTACCTGGTAACCACCACTAAGGGCTTCATCACATCCGAATTCTCACTACAAAATAGACAATCAAAGTTTGTATATCAGTAGATGTGATTGTAGGACCAAAGCGAATCTGCACAATCTTTTAAATCCAGTTTAACTGTAGTAAACTTTGACATGCAACTGTGCCCTGTTCACAGTAGAAAGCTAACTCAACATCTGACAATATGGACAGGCAGAAATTCAGGAGTTGTATCGTTAATAAGCTGCGTCACACTATCTAAAGGTAGTACAAAAGAGACATTTTGAATAACAGTTAATCAGGTTTAACAGCTGGGCAAGAGTGAATGGAAAAAAACGTTTGGGTGCATCACATGATCTTACTTTGAGTTGCGCTAATGAGCTAAATTTGATAAAGACAAGTGTGAGAATCCTACCTGCAATGCGAATCACAGCCCTCTCCGCTGGATCCAGGACCTCCGCTGAGGCTGACTTGGAGCGTTTGACCCTCTGGTGTTTGGACAGGTTCCACGGCAGAGTGTCTCCAGGACTTGGGACGCTGCTCCTCTCTTCATAGGTTTCCTCCAGCGGGGTTCGATCTCTGCGTCTGTCTTTACGGGTCGCCATCGCCTGCTTCCCGGAGAGATTAAAGGATTGAGTTTGATATTGATTACATGATGGAGAATGCATACGTACACATAATCAGAACAAAACCTGCGAACAACGAGAGGCCACATCACCAAGAGGCCTGTCAACAAAAACTGAACAAGAGACTTAATGACATTAGTGACTTCATGACACAAAGTCTATTATTTAAAGATAAAACAAGCATTTTAAAGCAGCACACTAGAGGTGGAACAACTGGAGGGAGTGGAGCAGCAGTTGTCATGCTTATATTCATGGATCTCATGCTCTCCCAAACCTAAATAAACACTCCGCAAATTTAACTTCTCCAGCCAAGTATCAGGGTAATCATTAAACTAATCTGAGAGACACCCAAATGATAGTAAGCCAACTACTTTCCTTTCTGTGCTATGAGTGACCTCAGTCTTCTAATGTTTAACCGGCATGAAAACATATGACAAGATAACACATTAAATACATAATGTTAGAAAGCAATAAAATGCAAAAGGCAGGGCCGGACACACAGTGTACTCTGTGAAATGTTATCAGTGGTGTGTGGAGATGCTGCAGGGAGAGGCTACATGACCACGATAACTGCACTGTATGGATCTTCATCTGGTCATGCAAAAAAGAACGGTAATGCAGCATTTCTACAAGCATTTATTGAACTGTTATGTCAGCTCTGCAGCAGCAGACTCCAAAGTTTAGAGTCATTTCCCAAGATTAATGTATTGTTATATATGACAAACAGCTTTCTGTATTATGATGAACAAAGGGCAAGATGACACATTTGGAAAGTATGCATGACTCTCCTTCACTAGGAAGGTTAAGGAGTGAAAAACATGCTTTATGTTGTGGACCATCATTCACTATGGGCTTCACTGTGAGTGTGTGTTTAGGCTGGACCTTTGCCTTTTGGGTTAAATTTTTACCAGCTAAGTGCAGCATCGGTTATAAGCAGCGACTGAGCTGAACAAAAATCATCTGTGTCACTGAAAATGACATAATATCCATCCCTACTCTCCCTGGGTAGTTTTAAAATGGTGTAACGTGCTGAGGGCAAATAAACAATCAATTAAAGTATCATATTTGTAATATATTTCAGGACTAAAACGCTTAAATCGGCTTGTATTAACACGGGTATCACTAAATAGCTAATAGCTCAATTGACTACATGAGTTAAAACAAAGAGGACATACGTGTGGAACCCAGGATTAAAATATCCCAGGATAACATATGCATTGTGCTAATGGTTACTGAGGTGGCAAATGTACAAGCTACACTAATGAACCTGAGCTCAGTCAACACTCTGAGTCATCAGCACCCACAAACACTGTCTGTCTAAGTGCCTCATAAAAATGAAGTGGCGTTTCCTTGAAGTGACATCTTCTGTCATTTTCCCTCACATCATGCCCATCATTTGTATTTCTGTCACCTTTTATATCCTTGGAGATACTTTAACTAAACTACAACGTCAAGTTGGAATATGTACGTGTTAATGAACTATTTGAGAAAGGAAATATTTGTGTGTTATGGCAGCGACACACCCACAGTGAGAGATAAGTGTTGAACCACCTGCAGCCCGGTGACGTTACAGCAGGTGATAGCTACACTGTGACACGTCCTACTGCTGTCACAGCTGATCTGAGAGCAGAGTTCAGTGCCTTTGTGAAGTTATCACACTGAACATGCAAATCTTTGCAGCCGGCATTTGGATCACTATGTCATCGCCAAAAAAGGCTGTCACACATAAATGGGCTTTAATTAATTAATTTGTTTCCATGCCAACACAGCAAATATTGTCTCTGGAGCGTGTTTTTTCTTTGACATTCATTCCAGATTGTCAAATATTGTCAGGCAACAGATAATATGCTCAGTCCTGAAAATGTTCCACAATAATCCTGGAGAGATGCAGCTTGTGTCAGTGGTAAATAGCAGTACATTTACAATTCAATGTTTACCTGTCATATATGTATCCTTTTTGGAAAGAATATGTTTACACACTAGCTTTCCATATGGTTATATTGCCTGACAGAGCACACAGCAACATATATTTTCAGTGCAGATGGATTACAGTATAAGTAGCTCATTGTGCCCATAAATTCTGTCAAATATCAGTGATCATTAGTTATAGGCCCTCACTTCATCCTCCAAGTGATAAAAGTCAGTCTTAAATTATTAATGCTGTTGTTTCCAATTGAACTGTGAAAATGTCTGTGTGTTTAGATAATTAGAACAGCTTATTCTCTAATTGAGACAATATATTCAGGAGCCACACTGCACCTAAACGATGCATTAATTTGCACCTTAGGGACTCCTGGGACCTTAAAATCCTGGATCTGCTTGCCTATGCAACAAAAACGCACACTCCAAAGAAGCTAGTGTAAAATTGGACAACTCTACTGTCACTGTAACCCACCAGATGTTCTACAACTGCGAGATTCTTCGCTGCCTTACCTTTAATGCTGAGCTGGATCTGTGCGCAAAAGCCTGTCAAGCAGCCATGAACGCCGGCGCTTCACTGTGCGTCCTGCAGGAAATCGCCAACCAAAACAAATAGAGCCGCCGGGAGGCCGCGTGTGTGACGGCGCATTGCATGTGTGTGCGTGTGCGTGTGCAGCAGTTGAAACAGCCACTCCTATGACAGGAGGCAGGGCTGCCGGAGAGACGAGAATCCGCAGTCATCTGTGGTGCTCCTCCACCTCTGCTCGCCCTTCCTCGTCCGGCATCCCTCCCCGCATGGCGACACGTCTCAATACAAAGGGTCGTCCAATCAGTGTTAAACCTGACGCCCCCCTCTCTCAAAGAAAGCAGGTTTTATATCTTGATTAATCCAGGAAATGGAGGACTGCGTGCGTCTTCTCCCGGGCGCTCAGTCCGCGCCGCGAACCTGCTTCGATCCACAGTAAATTGCCGGTGCGTCTCCAGCAGCACAGTCTGGTGCTGCGGTGGAAAAGCTGCATGACTCACAGTTCGATTAGTTTGCCTGCCTGCCTGTCCCGGCCTGAGCGTTGTTGTGTCTGCAGGATAATGCAGAGGGCAGATTTGGAGAAGCTGGAAGGCTGTAATGAGCTAAATGAATGGGAAGAGAGCAAGTTGTTTAATTACACTCAGTATTTGGAGAGTGTAACCAGATATCACATGGCATAAAGAGGCTGCAGTTACTCCTCTTCCAAAAGGGCCTTGAGTCTCTATGGTGCAATAATCTATTAGATTGTGTTTTAGACCACACAAACACAGGGTGACCTCAGGAAACTAATATGTAATAGGTATTTCAAAAAGTTCTTGGCATCTCCTGGAAACAAGAGGTGTAGCTCACATTTTAGGGTATAACTGTATACCAGGGGCATCAAACTCATCTTAGTTTAGGGGCCACATTCAGCCCAATTAAATCTCAAGGTGTTCTGGACCAGTAAAACCAGAGTAGAAAAACCTATTAATCACCACAATTCCAATTTTTTTCCCTTTGTTTTAGTTAACAAAAAAAAGTACATTCTGAAAATGTTCACATTTAAGGAATTGTCTTTTTACAAAACACTAAGAACGACCTGAAATTTCTTAAGAAAAATGATTTAAATTTCAACAACATTCTGCCTCAGGTTATCATTTACACATCACAACTTACAGATCACAGTTTATCCACAAAGGCATAAAGCATTCAGTCACAGGTATCTGGAACTGAAAAATATAGTATTTTACTTTAAAAAAGACAAAAAACATCAAAAACAAGACAAAATATTACAAAAATGAGAAACAGTGACAAAAAATGAGAAACAAAATGACAAAAAAATGAGAAACAAGATGACAAAATATGAGACAAATGACATGAAACAAAACAAAAAAGAGCCAAAAATTTAACGAAAAAGTTACGAAGCAACCAAAAAATGGACAAATGACACAAATAAGACAAAAATGACACAAAACAATGAATAAAGCAAAGCACAAAATGGCAAAAGTCAGACAAAAAAACAACAAAAACAAGACAAAATGTTACAAAAATGAGACACAAAATGACAAGAGAACGATGAACAATCTGGTATTTTACTTTGTGATCAAAACAAATTGTCAAGGTCTAGAAATTATTTTGAATTTATAATTTTACAAATTGCAGTTAATGTCTTTTTTTTTTTTTTTTTTACACTTTACAAAGTCATCCCCTAGGCCAGATTGAATGTCTCCGTCCACACAACACAGACGGCAGTCGAAGAAGCAGCCAAACTTGGCTTTGAATTGTTGTCCCGTGAACCTTTACTCACCTGACTCGTTCATTGTCCTGAAGCAACAGCACATCAGCTCACAGCCTTCCTCTCCTAGCAAAGAAAGGACAACAAACATTTGTGTTTTTGTAGACACTGATATAAGCCTCTATAGTGCTCCAAATGGGAGTTGGGATCCTTGTTACCGAGTAAGGCCGATAACTTTTTCTCAACCCAAGTCAACCCAAGTCAACCCAACATGTAAATCAGTTTAGCAAAATACTAATAGGAAAATGTTAATTTTTAAAATTATAATTATCTCTCTGGCCTCACCACAAGGCCAGCATCTCTATCTGTATTTCTTCTATGACATGTTGTGGGAGCAAAATTAGGTGCTTATCTATCAGATTCATGGTTAAATATCTTAAGTAAACAAAATAATATCAGTTTATTAGAAACCACCAGTTTTTAAAAGTTTCAGTGAGGTATAAAAGTGCGATGGAGTGTAAAATTATGGTCACCTGTATTAGTGGTTCCCAAGATAAATTAGGCTATTCATGTGATCATCTGATCACCTTCAGGCTTTCAAACATCCTTCTTGAATGTCTGTGTCGATTCTCAGTCATCCAGGTCTTGGTGATCATAGGAGCTTAACTGGAAAAGAGACGTCCAGTTGCTTTCTACTGAAGCTCCTGATTATCCTTCAAAAATGTTAGCCTTTGGTTTAAGGCTTGATCAATTGCTGTTGAATACTTACATGATATTCGAAGTTAGCTATGTGAAAAATATCCGTTTTCCTATGGTGGAAATATGTGACGTTTCAGCTCCTAAAGGTGTGTTTCCACTGCATCACAATTAGTTTTTTATCAAAGCACGCTTTCATCTCAGCCAAGAGTTCAAGCATATTTGAGTATTATGCCATCTTATGAAATTCCTATGCGTCCACTGAGGGTTTTTTTCATGATGCACAAATTGGCACTGTGCATAAAAGCAGTTGGGTGGAATTACACTTACCAGGAAAATATTCTGTGTATTAATACTGAGCTTTACTACATATGCAGGGTTATTGATTTCTACATAGTGGAATCAAACTGTGAATCAGTTCAGTTATCATAACACCGTAAACTCCGGACACTTTTGGCACATATATTATAACACCACAGTGCAGTGCAGGGTCCATTAGTGCAGCCTAATGGAAAAAGCATTGAAAGTCTAGACACAGTCAAACCTCAAAGCACGGCCTGCACATCAGCGTTCTGATATTTTCATGCAATCCTAAAGATTTAACTGCTGCAATAAAATATGTCTGGCCCAAAAGTACTGTGATAAATTGTTAGATCTTTGCAAATCACCAGGCAAACACTGTTCCCTTAAAAGTTAAAACCTTATCATAAATAATATAAAGCACTAATAATTTGTCAAGCCACACTCGCTAATAATATATAAGATTTCTGAAGTGGCAATAGGAAAGATATGGACAAAAAAATCGGTACAATAAATAAGATTTTATCTACTGACCATCCCCGACTCATGGAGTACAAAGAAAATAAGGGATAAACAAAGCAGAATAATCATTTATCTGTCTGTGTTTTCTGTTAATGCTGCCTTTTAAGCAAGCTACTGGTCAATGCCCTTCCTAAAGCCTGCTGTGTTCAAGGATCCCTGCTCCAATTAAAGATGCATCGTCACTGTGCTGCTTACCTCTGCCTTTCAGCGACAACTCAGTTATCTCCTCCATGACAAATGTTTCACTCTTCCCTCACAGCCAGATGTGCACAGCTTACTGCAGTCCATGGACCAGACATTCAGTGAGCTGGGAAGTGCTGCTGTAGCTCCAGAAAAGGGATCAACTGTAAGAAAATCTGTAGATGTTTGTTAACTGCATGAGTTAAGGGAATATTTCCACATTGTGTTCTTTTATTTGACTCATATGTGACCATAAAGTACATTATCTTTGAGGACATGCACAGAACCAGCATGATATGTTATGAGCATGAAGTAGAGGTTATAATTATAGAAAGAAAATGGATAGTAATATTAAATACAGCTACATAACAAGTGCACTTGAGACATGAAAAGATGAGGTTTCTACTCTTTGTCAAAAGATAACCTTGGCTTGCTCACTAAAAACCCTCTGCTCATCTCAGACTACAGACTACAAGGCCTTTTCAATAGTTACACAAAGAGGCTAACCTTGTTTGACAAGCTGAAATTGGTGCGGTGCCAGAGTAACACTTATGTTACTGTGAGTTATGAATGAAATACTCCAATGCACTACCTGCACTTACCGCTGTCTGCTGCCTGCTTGTATTAGTATAAATATGGGGGGACACATGGTGATGAGTTACGGCAGCAAAATCATGAACCAGGTTTAAGCTAAACAGCTTAGGACTTTTTACAGCCAACTGCATTTTAAAAAGAAAATAATAATAATAGCAATAAAAGCATCAGCTAAATTATGGTTACAATTTTGCAGTCCCAAAGCATTGTCCGGATAAGTTTCAATTCATCGTACAGTTGACTTAGAACCAAAAAACAGTCAAACTTATTTGTTCTTAGACTTTGAAAGAATCTATTATGGATCTTTATGTGACAGATAAAGCTTAAAAGATTCTGCATATCCTATTAACACAAATTATTTACGATTTACTGTTGCATTTAATAGCAACGTTGAACATGAAAATCTTAATGTGAAGGGTTCTCCTCTGGGGACTAGCTATCCAAAACAGTATTTAAGGTTAGTAAGCAAAGTTCACAGTTTTGTAGATTTTGTTTCACTGCTGCTGTGTTAATGTTTTAGACAGAAATAACAGTTTAACCTGAAAACAGCAAAATAAAAATAATAAAAAGACAAGTGACCACGTTAATTATTGTACTTTTGGGTTAACCCTTTTAGGTGCCTAAGTGGGTCAAAAACGACCCTGTGAGGTCGTTTTCTTGCAATATCTTTGTAAAGAAAAGTTATCATTTAATTTTCCAGCTATTCTTCAAAAAACATGTTTCTGATATCATTCCATTTAAATTTTTACTGTTGTTACTTTTCATATTTTTAAGAAATTGCAATATTTGTATTACTGCCCCAAGCTCTTTATCACTGATGATATCATACAAGAGGTGATGCACAGACTTGGAGGGACAGAGAGCAGCAACAGCTGGAGGAAAAGAGTGGAAAAATGTCAACAAAATGGATGTTGACATTCTTCTGTTGCTGTTCTGTGTAATATTCTTCTTTTTTCAATCATCAAAATGTTTGAAATATGTTTATTTTTCACTGTATAACAGATTTTCAACATGAAATCATTCTTATGTGGACAAAAATATAATATAACCAATAATACAAATTATTATTCTTAACCAAAATGACATAAAAAGGCATAAAACCACATTGATTCTTATACGGGTCATTTTTGACCCACTTATGGAAGAGTGTGTGGTCCAATCACTCGTGCATTTAACGGTTAAGCACTAATGCTAAAGTCATTTTGAATAGTAACATTATAAAGCTATTAGAAATTTACTAAATGTATTAAAGTTATTCTGTTTTCAGGGTCTGACCTGTGACTGTTTTTTTAATCACTTATATATGAATATACAGAAATGTAACTAGTTTCAAATATTTTTATCATTACAGCTAATTAAAACATTTCTCATGAAAATAAAACTTTACCATTTTATTGCAGTCCATTCTGAGGTTGAATGGAGGCAACATCTCTGCAGAAATCCACCTTCTGTTGAATTGTATGATTTAGCAGCAAACTGAACCATCAAGCTCTTATTATTGCCTCATTTATAAAAGTTTTCATCATGAATATTAAATCTGGTGTTCTTTTTTGGTTTCTCAAGACCTGTTCTGTTGAACAAGTCAAGATCACCTTGGTACTTTTTCTTAATTTTGAAGATTTCCCACAACAATGCAACTGATGACTAGCTTTACTACACCTCTAAAATCCCAAATAAGTCTTTTTTAGTTTGTGTTAATTAAGTTTATTAAGAGCCAGAACGTCACTAATTGACCCCACTCGTAAGCAACATCACTATTAAGGTTTATATAGGACATTTGTTCATAAACAAGCCCATTTATGAAAGCTTATTTGCTTTAATAACAGAACTTTTTTGCCAGTTCTGGATTTTGTTACCTTCATCAAATGTGCAAACTAAGTTTATAGCAAAGCGAAGAGTTACTACTTCAATTACTGAGTGTTTACTGGAATCACAAAAAATAACTGAATGTATTTTAAATAAAAATGATATTGTTAAATTGTTAATTTTGCAAATATTATAATTTTGTTTTTACATACAAAAATGAAATAAAGAGTGGAGGAATCAGAAGTCTCTCTGTTATCCAGTAAGATCACTCACTGCCCTGTTTGGGGTATCCTGGTTATTCTTTATATCTCTTTACTTGGCCTCTAAATCTCAGGTCCTGCAGAGACAACAACAGAACTAAATGACTATCTGCTTTGTCCTTATACCAGCTTGTTGTGTGTGTCTGTGCATTGATCACTGCTGTATCCTCTTCTGTACACAGAATTCAAAAGATTTCAAGGCCAAAATGCTCATTCCCCGATTGGAATTATAGATAAATGCATTTTGTGCAGGATTTACTATTGAATGAATCTTTATGTGCACAACTTGTAACGTAACTACACTGGTTGATATTTTTTTCTTTTGAAGTGCTTACAGTCTGACAGTTGGTTACTCTGTCCAAATGACAAAGCTGAAAATAGCTCAGTGGTCAGGTGTTGCTCAGCAGCAGCATTTAGAGCCGAATCGTCGTAGAGTTTAGTGCTGAACAGGGAATGCTGGAACAGATGCCACTTCAAGTCACACAAAAGGGTCTGAGTCTCCACAGAACAAGCTGAGCTGATCCCCACAGAGCCATTCACACAGCCTGTTTACCTTTCACTGAATGTCAGGGCCTGCAGACGGATTAAGAGACAGCAGGCCTTCATCCTCCCACCACATAAGAGCAAGACATCCAGACTGGGAGACATCTCCTGGCACTTGTTCTGCACCTTTTTGTGGTCCTTTTGTGCCTCATTGCAGCCATTTTTCACATATTTATATTTCATGCTGCACTTTTCTTTGCTCGAGTCCATCAGTTTGTCATCTATTTTGGATGTATAAGGAGATTTTATTATGTCGTTTTACAGTTTTTTTGTCTCTCTTTCTGGCCATTCATTGGCTTTTCTTGCATTGTTTTGGGGTCAGTTTGCAACTTGCATTGGTTTTGTGTGTCTCTTTGTATCTGTATTGCAGTGTTTGTTGCTTTATTGATTCTTGAAAAAGAACTGTCAGTCACTTTAGGCCCAGTGACACCATGACCCCAAAGGTTCTGTGGCCTGTGCCTCTTCAGAAATCCTCCCACATCACAAACAATATAAACACAATCAAACACTTTCACCTGCAGCAGTCAGGAATTAACCAGCAGCAGTCCAACACTGCCCTCCAGTGGAACTTAAAATAAAACATATTTCCTTACAAGCTATTTAAATTGGGATCGAGTTCAAGGCAGGTCATGGATTATTTGACCAATTCCTCGTGAGAACAGTCTTATTAAACCAATTGGAAGAAATTTTGTCTTATCCACAAAGCCTCAGACATAACATTTGCCACATCAATAAAGATCATCTTATTCCTCAAGCACTCAACATTCTCCAGGCATCTACTTCCTTACCCAACGGAAATACCACCTTAGCCACCGTGAACCTTTTTCTGTTTAAAGCATCATAAGATTCGTATTTTTTATGTGTTTGTGTGATGGAAAGTGCATATTTTCAGGGAGCGATCATGCCAATGAAGCCATAAAGTAATGACGGAAATCTGGAACGCCAAGGCAAAAGTTATGTTCAGTCTATATGATTTACATAAACAACAAATGGAAAGACTGAAGGCTTCTCCGCAATGACTCACTTTTGGAGCAGACTGCATCATGGGAGAATTTGAGCAGGCAATAAGAGGGCAGCAGAGGGCTTTGAGAGATGCTTGCTGTAAGGTATGACTGCCTATCAACAACATTAACGTGGATATATAATGTGATTATTACTAACCACCAAACACACTCGCGCACACACAGTCACACCACACAGGCATGCAGGGTCGAGCCAGAGGCAGCACACAAACATGCGAAACCCACACGCATGGCTGTGTACACCCACCAGTCCATGCGCACACACACACAAGAGCTGAGTGCGAAACCACATATACACACAGGAGCGCTCGCTCGCCATAAACCACATCCACACACACACGCACACTCCTGCAGCGCATACCTCCCCACTGCTGGTCCAGACCCAGACACCGCATGCCAGTGCACCTCGCTCCCTGAGCCACAGGCCGCAGGAGCACAAGAAGAAACAGATGGGCACCAGCTGTTTGGATGAGAGCCTCGGGTACACAGCTACTGTATTGCACCACACACACACACACACACACACACACACACACACACACACACACACACATGCATGAGCACTTGAACTGATTCACGTTATTTAACTGCAGCCCTGCCTATAGTGTTTCTACTATTTACTCACACAGTGTGAACAAGTAATGTATGGTTAGTGCTCTGGTAAGCAATTCAAAAACTTTCAGTCCATCTGCACTGGAAACACAGCCGCTTCCTGCTTTACCATCAGGAAGTTTTCTTCTGTTAAACGCAATGCAGCGTGTTTATGGTAATTATGCTGATGTTTCAAATTACTACCTATTTACTGATGTTAAAATGCTACACAGAACGTTTAGGTAGAATAGAGTTTGATATTGTTTTACGCAATTTAAGAGATTGTAAGGAGGTAAACGCAAGATGGAAGCCAGAGACTATAGAAAATGAGCAGAAATAACATCCATCCATCCATCCTCTAATTCAGGATATCTTCATAAAGAAAAAAGACTCCATGCAGGAAGATCCCAGACCAGGACGTGAAGCTTGGATCTTCTCGCTGCAAGGCAACAGCGCTAACCACCGAGCCACTGTGCAGCCCGTAAAAATAACAATACAATCCAAAAAGTTTAAGATATTATCGATCAAAAACAAGGCAGAAAAACCAACAGGTTTCAAGGTAGTTTTGACAGTTTTCACTGATCTGACTTTTATAAGACCAGCACATGAAATGAAATGAAGGAATAACTATGAGGTCAAAGTGCTGACTGAGTGTGTTCAGGTCCATATTAAACAGTGCAGGAATTATACAAGTGGTTCTTAGGTTAAGACGTAGAATGCACTTGACTAGCCAAAGCAGTAATTCCACTGAACATGTGTTTCACGTATTGTAGAAGGAATTGACGGCAAAAATGCCCCAAAACAAACAAGTAACCATAGACTTCAGGCACTTAAATACAGTTTTGCAACCGCATAATAAAGCTGCAGCAATCAATATTTCTTTTATTAAAGGTCTCTTTTGGTGAAGTTTTTTTAACTTGTTAGCATAGCATATCTGTGTGATGTTTGTGTATATGCTGAAAGACATATCTTGAATAAAATAAGCAGTCAACACCATGGCTGAGCATCTTTACCTTAAAACTTCACCTTAGCATATAGATTCTGACTTTCAGGGTTTCTTTTATGTAACCAACAAAAGAATTGCTCCTGTCGGCTTACAGGATGGGGGTTTCTGTGTCATTCTCCAGATTTGGTTTCTGGTTTGAGCAGGAGCTGCACAGTTGGATTTATAGCTACTGAAACAGCCTCATTTGGAACAGAGTAACAACCAGGGGTATCTAGGCAATAATAGAATGAATAATTAGTGCAGCATTATGAGCTGAAAGTTAAAAATTAGATGTACATAAGGTGGACAGAAGCACACATCCAAATGAATGTGAATGTTGGCAAAAAAAATAATTTAAAAAAAATCTGCTTTATTTACGATGACTTGGTTTGTTTATGTTGATTATCTGAATTACTGATGGTCCACTAAAATTTATTGAACTCAAAAACCTCATTTTAAGAAGCCCTATTTTTCATTTTAAGTGTAATGCACTGCTGGACGGAGGCAATGGCACCAAAAAAAAGTGTATATGAGGATATGAAATGAATTTATCTTTACAAGTTTGTTTTCTCAGCAACTGCGGTCACTTTTCCCTAAATAGATGTCAAACTGACTGTCCACAATGAGGCCAGCAGACACTGTTGATCATTCACAATTCTCCATTTCTGTCTTTCCTTCTTTGTGTTTCCTCCACGAACCCAGCAATTTCTGATCTAACCTCAGCTATCAACTTTCTTCCTATGAGTCAGTTGAGGTGGTGACTCCTTCAGCTCATTACAACATGACTTACCCAAACCAAAAGTCTCCTTCTGCTGCCTGAGATGCATGTCTCCTCTGTCTGAATGCCATTAGTTACAGCCAGCGGTTCTTCCCTCTTATTACACTGACTTTGAACATAATCTGTCTCATTAAATAAAAATATAACATTGTGTGAAGTACAGTAAAGCGAGGGCTTAATTCATCAGTATTTGAGGCTGCTGCGACAGTAGTGCCACTACAAACGTGACATTAAACATCACAGAAGGCCATCTGCTCAGCTTACCGGCGTCCTCGGAGCAACACTCAGCACTGTGCTAGCTACTGAACACTGTACAGGGGGAAAAAAAGACAAATGGAAATGGTATTGTGTGTAGGGTTGACCACGTTCGTCCTGTGATTTCCAGATTCAGAGCTGATGTGGTCTGGCCATTGCGGGTTTAGAGGGCAGACTGGAGCAACAGTAGGCTGGTTCGGGATCTTCTTCCCTCTTGAAGCCAACAGGATGTCTTTAATGAACCACAGTGTGTTTGAACTGTCGCATCTCACCATATGAGCAGTCCAGCCCTCGACACTGGCATGCACAATGTGAAAAAGAGGACGCAGCGAAATAAGAAACATGGTATAAAAAAAATAACTGAAGACGTATCAAATTCAGGAAATGCCGCCTCTGAGACAAAGACCACAAATCAAATGTTGGCCATAACAGAAGGGAACGTCTTTGGGTTAAGTATGGTAGGGGGACTGAGGCAGCCTTGTTCTTGTTGTGCCCAGGCAAGTGTTTTTTGTTCCCTGTCGCAAATGTCTTCACGTCAGATTTGATGCAGCCACAGACTGAAATCATAGCCAACGTTTTAATGAAGGCTGCAGCCGCTTTTTTTGATTTATTCCTGCAGGTTTTAATGAAACACTATTGTTTACCACATCTTCTGGTGCACCGACTGACCCTGCTTGATTTACAGTTGGCGGTGAGTGAGTTTACCTGCCACATCCACAAGATGGTGTTGCTGGTGTGTCGTATAAACCGGCCGAGCTGCAGCGCCAGTTCTTGTGGCAGCAACAAAGAGAAAACAAGCTCACGTCATTTTCACGATAACTGCAAACTGTGGTGATGGTTCAGTAACTGTGAGTGTTGATATGTTGCATATTGTTTCAATTACTCCAAACTGTTGTTCCAGACCATGCCATAGGAAAATGCTCAAAATACTCCATGTTTGATCTTGTGGGCTCTTGTGAAACTGGAAATGAATGGTGATTAACTATAATGATGATCATCATGGTGAAAGGTTTTGTGCCACAGGTTATTTGGCTATGTGAGCCAGCCTATGCAGAGCAGGCCTATGAAGGAACGGCTTCCAAAACTATTACCGTTTGTGAGGAATATTGCATATGAAGGAGTCACGTTCTCTTTGATAAAACAAAACAGATTATTTACTAACAGCAAATAAATTTGTATTATATTTATTGTCAGCTGCATATGATGGTAATAAGTCAGATGCAAGGCCTATAAAAGTCTATCAAAGTTGGGTTTTTTCCACGTCGCATAGCAGTCGGAAGCAAATGAACTGCCGAAGTGGAGTTTAGTTTTATTTGTGTGTGCGTGTGGTGTTGTAGTGGGAGGCTTTGTAGTGTTGACTGAGGAAGAAGGCTATGGCTATGATTAAAGTAGGCACTAAAGCAAAGGTGGTAATTGGGATCATAAACACTCACTTTTCCATTTACCCCTCTAATGAAGCGCTCCTGTTTATTCTGAGCAACCGATTCATCAGAAAAACTGCATCCTCTCCGCAGCCATCCTGACTTTTTAGCTCCCTTCAGAGATACTGATATTATCTGGGTGGCACGGTGAAGGATGTCAGCAAATACAGTACGAGTGTGCAGCACAAACATGCATGGAGTGTTTTTGAGGGTTGATACTTTAGCAATATTACTGTGTTTAGGCCACTGGTTGATCTTAGGCTTCAATGTTTTAGAATAGAAAAATAAAAGAATATTTAAAACAGCAATGTAAACCAAGTTTTTATTCAAATATTGTGCAAGTTTTAATTAAATTTCCAGAAAATCCGCAATAGAAAAATACATATTAAAGCTTATTTTAATCCTACACTAAATAAACAGATGGTGGCGCTCTCTCTCTCCATTCAGGTGCCCTTAAACCACTGCAGAAGAACGAGGTGTAATTAGTAAAACCACAAATGCATGTGTGGAAAAACATCACTGAAACATTGTATTTATGTTCGCTTGATGTATTTTATTGTGGAAATTTAATTATGAGTGGAATTTTTCACCTGCTGCAATTTTCCTCCCTCAGTGGATTGGAGGTTTCATGCTATAAGTTTTTGAACTTGTTTGTCACTGAATTTTGCATGCATTGATAAAATTTTTCAGCTGTGGACCACAATCTTTTGCTTTGTTGTAGTATTTTTCACTACAGGTGTATTACAAACCTAAGATCAGATAAGAAAAATATGATTTTGTGATAAACGTTACGGAATTTGTGGCTCATGTGGATCAAGGCTAGAACAGATTGAGATATCATGTACTACATGAAGGAGGATCAAACTGCCTGATGATACCCGACCACCTGTTCAAGTTTTTGTATCTTGGCAACACGTCCACATGTTGCTTTTAATAAGCAAGTTTTATGACAACAACAGAGAGAAGACAAAGGTTCTGGGGCCGTAAAGGCTAGAAGACATATCAAGAGCAAAAAAGAGTAATGGTTTCTCATTAGTTAGAACTTTAGATTACTACTCAGAGGTTTGGGTGTTTGAGCCCCAGTTCCACCAAGCTGCAGCTGCTGAGACCTTGAGCGAAGCCCTTAACCTAACATGGAGGGATATCAAAAGAAAAGAAAAAATGGTTTCACTGCACCATATTTGTGACAAATAAAAGTCTCACCTTCTTAAAAGTAAGTAGTCAACACTATGGCTGAGCCATTTCTGATAATCTGATCAGATTCAGACTTCACACATCCACTGATAGGCCTCAACATTATGACCACTGACATTCATGTGGATGTTTGACATGCACCACTCACCTAATCATTGCAGGTCAAGCAAACTCCCACCCCCCATTACAACAGCAATACTTGACACCAGTTTCCACCCTCAGCAGGACAATGCACCCCGACACACCGCAAAAACAGTTCAGGAGTGGCCCGGGGAACACGATAGAGCTAAGCTGTTCACCAAGGTTCCACACTCCCTAGATCCAGATCCTTATTGAGTATCTGTGATATGCACCAGGATAAGCCTGATCTAGGTAGGTCCTACCCTGCAACCCACAGAATTCACTGACCCAGTGGGGCATGGACACAGGACCTCTGGGGATGTTCTGTGTCTCTGGGATGGTAGCAGAGGAGCTTTAGCAGCATTAAGGAGACCAACAGTATGAGGCAGGTGATCGTGATGTTTTGTCTGATCAGTGTAACTTGCGTTTCAAATGTGAATGGTTGAATTTCTTAGAAATTGCTTCCTGGCAAAGTGTAGAGTAATTTTACAGTTTTTGAGAAGAGTCCTGGGTGAGCTGGTGTGCTTGAGCTTTAGCAAAAAGAAAGGTGGAGACAGGAAATAACTTTCATAGATCTCCACATTCTAAAAGTATTAACAGTGTAGCGTTACATCATAGCTGTTTAAATTCAGGATGGGATTAATTAAAAAACTAACATTTTAATACATGAAGAAGAGTTTTCGGGGGTAAAATCAATAACCAGTGAGGGACTTGAAGCCCTTTTGAGTCAGTTTTTTTGATTTCCCAGTCACCCTGGATTGCACTCTGGTGGAATTTTGTCAGTTGCTCAGAGCCTGGCATACCTGCTTGCAGGTCTAATTTATTTGTTGGCCTAAAACGGTTTCTGCAAATTGATATTTTGGCTTTAGCTTCACAGATACACATAAGAAACACACTTATATCACCACAAGAAGATTTCTTCAGTCTTCAGCGATTGCCATCATAAAACTGAGTTATTTTCCGTGGCTATGATAGGTGAAAGCAACACTGAAGCTTCAGGGGTCATAAAAGGATCAGGTGTAATTCTTAGCTAAACAGTCATTTTTCATGCATTTTACTGCAATTAACCTTGCAAATTTGACCGTGTTTGGTCTCCCTTAGTTGCGTCTTTATGAAAGCACATAACACTGGAGGACAGAGCTGTCATGCAGTCCAGACACAGGCTTGTTTTACTGCTGATCTGGGCTCTGCCAGACTCTCCGCCCACCGTGGTGGAGGCTGCTGTAGCGCTGGGAGGCCGACAGTAGAGATATAAAGCCAAAGCAACTGACAGCTCATAACTGTAAATTTCAGGAGGGAAAATTCAATGTTGCCTTTCTCATCAGGGCAATTGTGTTTTTCATCAGTGGAGAAAAAGTCGGCGGGTGCTGTATGGGAACATTAAACTCGGACATGTTTGGATCAAGTGTCAGGTGGTTGTGTTTGATACGCGTTTTAATGAGACATGTCCCCGCTTTGCAGTATCAGAGCAACCCAGATGTCACAAAACCCAAAGTATATAAGGAGCTCATCAACTCTGGGTGTATTTTCACTGCTTTGACAGATGTTTTATTATGACTGGAAGTGTTTAACTAAATATTACGCCTGCCCTCTGGCTGCTTAGATTAGGATCAGTTTAACATTCTTCTCTTTCCCTTTAAAAAGCAACATAGATTAATTAAGCCATCTGCATTTCCAGTTCAAGCCCACTTTTAGACATGATTCTTTTCGACTTTGCCCCTCTCGCCCGGTGCAAGGAACCTTCATTTAATGTAATCCTTTGAAGAGGGGACCTGGAGGAAGCTCATCCAGCCAGTGTGTTCCCTTCGAGCGTTCCAAGTCCAAATGCTGCGTGGCATGTTTGACATAGCGAATGAAAGGAATAACGCAGGTTGTCAGGTAGGAAAGAGCCAGGCTACAAGGCCACAGCAATCAGGAAAACTTGGTCCGGCACAAGGCATGACTTCAATAAAATACCTCCAGTCCCACTTTTAAAAGCATTAGTCCAGGGCAAATTAAAAAGTAGAGTGCAATTAAAAGAAATCACTGTGTAAATGTTAGCATGTGGACATTTTTCTTTTCCTTTTCCCTTTTTTCCCTTTCCTCCTAGCTGAACAAAGAATGCCCCAGAGGCAGAGCCGTGCAGCTGCTGAATATTACTACATCCATGTGTTTTAAATAAGACCCCATTATAATCAAAATCATAAAAAAGGTAATGTGGCTCTCCTAAACATTTAAATCTAAGTTAACCAGTGTAGAGTTGAAGCATTTGTGAGCATTTTTGTCGTTCCCAATTGAATGAATATTTAGAAGAAACAGATTAAGCAGCCATCAAAGACACAACAAATATGTTGTTATGGAAAGTATTTAAAGAAGTAGTACAAGTAATAGATGGCAAGTTGGATTTCTCTAAACAATATTGTTTCTCTGCCCTTTTGAACAGATGATACATTCAGGGAAATGCTTCTGTTATGCAGACTTCCAGAAAGCATACTGCCAGATACAATCAGCTGTGTGCGAGGGATTGTAGATTTGTGTTTTTCAGCCAACTTGAACCAACATGGTGTTCTAGTGGCCACATATGTTGCAGCTGATTCCTGGGCGTCACTGCAAAACTCATTTTTCCCAAATGTCCTGTTAACTTGCACAACCTATTAAGAAATGTTTGACATTGGTAGAGGTGAAAAGTAAGATTACTCAGGTACAGTACTTGTGTTGTCTTTGAGTATTTCTTTTTTACTACCTCATGCTTGTATAATTCTATTCATTCTATATATATATATTGTTACAGGACACTTTTTCAGTTAAGGTTTTGCACAGCAACACATAAGCTCATAAAGTACATTGGTCAGGATTCGTACCTCTTTGGCTTGTGGCCTCTTACAGAAACAAGCAATTGAAGGAGATTATCACAATTTGTATAGCTAATAACCAATAGATATAATCTGATTTGCATTATAATTATTTCCTGACTCTCCAGTCTTATCTTGTTATTTTCCCTAGATTATATTCACTAACTCAGTTGTTCCACAACTTTTTCTGACTTGACTCCTCTAAAAAAAAGAAAAGTCACACATTCTCACCTTCAATTTTTATTAATCATTCACAAGAATAGAGGAAGTTACAAATAAACAAGTGACATTTTTAGCAAAATAAAAGGTCAGCAGAATAGTATCAGGTATTTGTTCATTCTCCCTGCTTAGATCATAATCATTCAATCCTGTAGTTTTCCAATGGTGAGCTCAGAAAGAACCACAGAACTAACTGTACATAAAACAGCTGAATGCAGCTGCACCTTCACCACCTAGATTTACATCATCATTAACAATGTTACTATCGCAACAACACATCATCAGTAGGGTAAAATGAACCTGTCTCACAATGGTCTAAATCCAACTCATGTTCCCCATTAGTAGGTGAACAATCCAACGCTTGGTGAATTCTACTTCACAACGATAGGAAGAGCCGACATGGAAGGATCAAAAAGCGACATCGCTATGAACGCTTGGCTGCCACAAGCCAGTTATCCCTGTGGTAACTCTTCTGACACTTTCTGCTTTAAACCCAAAATGTCAGAAGGATCCATAAAAGTACATCATAGCAAGTGCTTGATTATTACAAATGAAAGTAAAGTCCAAATGTCTAGAGTGTCTTTATATTGTGGTAATTGTACTGTCACTTAAGTAAAGGTTCTGATTACTTCCTTCTATGGACATTGCAGGTGGCTCATTCATCACGCATTGAGGTGTGCATTGAAGCAGTGACTGTCAGTATTTAGAACTTTCTGGGAGAGTGGTTTGAAGAAAAAAAAAATCAAAAATTAAGATAAGACCACAAAAATATAAAATACACTGAAAACAGTCTTTGTATTTAGACAGTCCATAGTAGTCAGCAGAGATCACTCAAAGTGGATTTGAAACGAATCCTTTTCAAAGAAACCAGAGGACCAAGTTGCAGCTGCATTCTGTGGGGCCTGCTGGTCTGCAGAAGTCTGCTCTATGCTCAACCCTTCAGTTAAAAGTCACTGAGGGTGTCGCCTCACACCAGGACTGATGAGTTTCCATGGGAGGAATGAAGATGTCTGGCCAAATCCACTTTTCCCCCTTATTAAAATTGATATTTCCGAGCTGTCAGAGGGTGAAGTCTGGGTTTGCAGAGACTCACGCTGACTTCTCGCTGACAGTGGGCTTCCTCTCTCCATACGTTCAGCATCTCCTGTGGCTCTCCCTCCCACTCTGCCGTATAGCGGGTTCCCTACGGATCCCAAGCCAGCACAGCTCTGGCAAGCTGTTCCCTTTTCACTTAGTGGCGCACACTAATTTACTGAGACTCGACACTGTTTTGGGTCCGCGGTGCAATTCCCACGTTCCAGCTGAGAAAATATATCATTAGTCCCTCATCGTGTAATGCTTGCCACGTTACGTTATAAAAGCTGGGTGTAAAGCGACATGGATAAAACAGGAGCAATTTCCAGTGTGCCTCATTTCGACCGACTGCTTGGAATAAGTGGTGGGCGTTAAGAATTTGAAAAGGGGACAAGATGCGGTGTTGAAAAGGCCATTTTGCTTACTAAATACTCCTGGGTGGCTGGAAGACTAAGCATTTCCATTGCAAACGTCTCCAGTACCGTCTTCCAGCCATATGAGCGTAGGTCTTTACGAGGCTTCCTTGAAAGTTATATGGATTAATTAACTTTCCAGGCAAATTAAGATGCCATGCTAATTGTGGTCTAGGTAATTTTAATGAGATCTGCACAGAAGATGGATAGTTCACAAATAAGTTCCTTCTCCCTGCTGATGTTTAGTCTTTGCTGTGAGGCTTGATGAAGAATTAAAAGAAGTTTGTTTACTACTCAGAGGCAGCAGACCGACATCCACGGGACCGACGTGTTGCTCTGTCATTACGCACTCGGAGCGAACGAAGACCCTTTTTTGGCACAAGACCACAGTTTGCTGGGTTTTTCACTTGACAAACATTTTTACAGGCGTGACAGGCTGCGACCGATCAGGCCGCAACAGACAGCTCTGTCACCTCAAAACAACCACCACGCAGGGCCACACGAGATGGCTAAATATATCACCTCCCAGGAAGCACCAAAGGAACTGTTAAGTCTGACCGGCTATCTTGTGGCTTAATTAACAAACACAGGACACAGCCGAAGCAAATTACAGACCAGTGGAAGCCCTTTGGATGGAAGCTTTGTAGCCATTACCACACTGGAAGCGCAATGCAAATAGCCTCTCATATCAGTCATCGATGCCATATTGGACACCCAGGTACCTTGCTTCACATGTTTATTCTGTGTTTACTCAGTACTCCTACCTATCCAGACTGCTTAGAAACTGTCTCCTCAATCTCCATCCTTCTATTTTGTTAATCACAAGTGCCCAAGTCATTCATGTGGCAACAATTTGAGTCGGTCGACACCCAGTAGCGAATGTGCCTGACCCTCTTTCTGCCCCCTCCAGCCTCCCCTCAGCACCCACTGGGAAGCCACATCTGTCGATGGAGCTCTCAGGGCCCTGACTAAACACTTAAAACAGTTTCAGAAGCTCTGTAATTCTATTTAATCAGCCACACGGAGCAATTTTTATGGAAGTTTCTAGCAGGCATCAGTGCTATGTTGCAGATTTAATGGAAGTTACTTTGCAGATAATTAAAACAAATTAAATGAGCATGTCACTGCAGTGGTATATGTTATTTATATCTTTTATAAGCGTTAGTGGAAAGGGATGAAAAGAACTCTGGCAAAATCCATAGATGAGTTTATTACATCCTCATATTAGAAAACAGAGAGGCAGTTTAACTTTTTTTTTTTCGCCTACAGTAGCAGAACATGGATTTTGTTGGTGCAAGGGCTCCTGTTAAACTGTTTCATTGCCACAGAAAAGCATTGCCCTTTGACTGCTTGCAGACTGCTTGCAGAAGACATCATCCGCTTACAAGCTCTCACTATAAAACCCATGCACGTCGTAATAAGCCCCGCTTTGTTTCTCATACATCCAAGGGAAAACATTTATTGGACTAATTACAATGGTCTCGCATTGGATTTTCTTCCTGTGTTACACATGCTTTGGCAAAGTTCCCAGTATTGTATCAGAACGTCTCACCGCTCATGACTGTGGTGCTACCTGCCAGGCATGGAGAGAAGAGGAACGAGGGAAAAGCACTGTGGGGGAAAACCAGGAAAAGGGGATTAAATGTCTGCTCTGTTGCAAATATCCAAAATATCTCATCTGATGATGTTTTCTGAGACTTGTAAATTGTCTCTGGGGAATGCTGCAACAAAATGTAAAATGTTCATAGAGCAGCAACCTTTTAAACTGAAGTCTATTGCCATTCATAGCTGAAAACAAAGTCTGTTGAGTACAGTTTGTGGTCGGAGAGCATAATCAATTCCTATCATAATTTGTTGAATCAAATGGTAGCTGAAAGATAAGGCGTTTCAGAATATGTGCTGAGATTTCAACAGATTTGGATCCATTTGTGGTTGTTGACACTGACTCACCGGGGTTATCGATGGGGGATTTTGTATTTCTGCATCACAATTAAAAATGCATTATATGGAAGTAGTTCTGTACATGTTTTAGGGATTTTTGCAGACTAAGGTGATCTTTTACTCTACAGTGACTCATCTTTTAAAATACATGATGTTTTTGCACTTTTAGACTTTGCGGCTTTTTCAAAACCAGCAGCCAATTTTCGTTGGGTAAAAGATGTTCCTCATTTCATATTAAAAACAATCACTTACAGATAAGAGTGACAGCATGTACAGAAACTCTAAAAAAAAAAAAAAAAAATGGACTTGATGTTTTCTCTCGTAAGCCAGGAAGAAAGTAAAACTGAATGATTGAACAGACACTTTCAGAAATCCTGTATTTACCATTCTTGGGTCATCTCTACTTTCCCAGCATCTCACTGAGATGGACAACCCATTCCTGAAAGTACACACTGTCAGTGATGAGGCAACATCAACACAAGTTAATATAAATAGCAGCATGTTTTGCACATTCAACCATCAGACAGCAAGAACCTGAAAGAGCTGACAAGAGACACCACAGCATCAGAAGAAATTCATCGACTGAAACACCCAGTGAAGATGAAGACATTCAGTGTTGTGGTTGCAGTGGCTGTCATGCTTGCATTGATTTTTATCCAGGAGAACTCTGCAGTCCCAGTCATGGAGGTAAGTATTGACCTAAACTCTTATTAGATTTGTCAAAATGCTAAAATGTGGTTCTTACTGCAGAATGTTTAATTCATTGACAGGAGCAAGAGTTGGAGGATCCAGTGAGCTTTGACAATCCACCTGCAGCACATGAAGTGGAATTAGCTGAATCATTGAAGGTATATGAAGTTAACTGAATCAGTGACTGAGCTCATTCAAATCTGTTTTCTTTACCCCAAAGTGCCCTGATGCCCTGTACATATGGAGGGAGAATGAATTATAAATAATGTTGGAGATGAACACTGTGCTCATGACACTCCTCTTTCACACAGATGCTGTTGAACAGCAGACAGAAGCGAGATCTCAAGTGTACACCTTACTGCTATCCCACAAGAGATGGAGTTTTTTGCGGAGTAACCTGCAGATTCTAAAGATTTCAGCTGCCACTAAACAATGTCACATGTTGTTTTGTCTTAAAATTGACGACTTTGAATAATTTTCATTGTGTCAAGTTTTGTGGATGTTGGATTTGATTGTGTCGTTCATATGCTGAACACTAAGATTTGCCAAATTCAGTTTTAAAATATTTCATTCTGATAATCAGCTGTGCTATTCAGAATGTGTGTTGAAAATAAACCAATCTGACTGAAATAGTATGTTGGTCTCATCTTGAATATATCTTGTGTTCATACCTTCTTTGGTCTGATGAGATCAAAACTGAGCTTTTGATCATCGGACTAAACACTGTTTGATAGACACCTGATGTTTTGAGACTCGTAAACTGCCTCTGGGGAATACTGCAACAAAATTTAAAATGTTCATCGAGCAGCGACCTCTTAACCTGAAATCTATTGCCATTCAAAGCTGAAAACAAAGTCTGTCAAGTACAGTTCGTGGTCGGAGGGCATAATCAGTTCTTGTGTGTATTTACACAGAGAACCAAATATTGACACTGTTGGCTTGATTTTGAGGGAGAATCAGCTGAGTTTGTGATGTAAGAAATGCAATGACAGGAGGATGTTTTGTGTGTTAGATTTGGTAGCAGTGAAGGTGTTGTGATGTTTTTTGATGAATAAAAGCTGATAGGAACAGAGTGGATTAAGAATAATGGGTGAATAGGTGAGATATGATTAGAGAAAGGAACTTAGGCATGGTGACTCCAAGACCGATGGAATCAGGGCTTTAGAGTTTAACTGTAGTTTATGGGATGTTTTTTTTTTTTTTTTTTTTTTTTTTTTAAACAGTGTTCAACAGAAATACCTTCATATGAAAATGTGAAACAAATCTCTACAAGTTGATCTAAATGATGTGGTTTGTCTGGACAGAGTCCACCATTATATGGTGAACTTCAATGTTTATGCCTTTTACTGTCATAAGTGTAGTGTATTCCATGAAGCATATGTAGGACAAGAAATAAGACCAAAATTGAGAGTTCTGACCATCAAACTGAACACTGGGTTCCACCACACATCAGCAGAATAGTTGTCTACAGATGTATGTTGGAAGGATCATCTTGAACAAACTTGCAACTTGTACCCCACACTTTCAGATACTTCCAAATATCAATGCAGGGATAGCTTTGACATCAAAATGTGACTGTCCTTCAGGAGCCATGTAGAACTTTAGACCTCAGTCTAAAATGTGTGGTAGAACTTTTGCTCAGTGTGAAATCACCACAGATTCAGCAGTTTTGCAAATGAAGAGGGGAAAACTGCAGCAGCCAGATATGCAAAGCTTATTGGGCCTAAGGCTGTAAATGCTACAAAAGATGCTTCTGACCAATGTTGACATGAAATATTGAGTACCTTTTATTATTCGGTAATTTAGACGATGTACACTACCAGTCAAAACTTTGGACCCACCTTCTCATTTAACAGTTTTTCTTCATTTTCATGACTATTTAAGTTGTAGATTCTCCCTGAAGGCATGAAAACTAGGAATAAACACATATGGAATTATGTGGTAAACAAAAGGCAGCAGCACAGGTAACTCTTGGTCTTCATGCGTCCATTTCGGCGTAGCGCTGGATGGTTTTTGCGACTGCACTTGGGGATACAAAGTTTGTGCAATTTCCCCCAGACTCAGTTCTTTAAAGTAATGGACTGTTTCTCTTTACTTAGAATCCATATTATGGCAAGAACCTATCAGCTGACAGTTGTCAAATAGGGCTGTCAACTGTGGACCAACCTGACTTCTGTCCAATACAACTGATGGTTCCATTAAGAAGACAAGAAATTCCACAAACTAACCTTAGCAAGGCACACCTGTGAAGTGAAAACCATTTCAGGCAACTACCTCATGAAGCTCATCGAGAACATGCCAAGAGTGTGTAAAGCAGCAAAGCAAAGGGTGGCTTTTTTGAAGAATCTAAAACATGTTTTGACTTATTTCACACTTTTTGTTTACCACATAATTCCACATGTGTTCATTCATAGCTTTGATGCCTTCAGTGGGAACCTACAATGTACATAGTCATGAAATTTAAAAAAAAAACATTAAATAAGAAGGTATGTTCAAACATCAGTGGTAGTGTATATGCCTATTTTCCCCCTCCATCTTGTGCTTAGCAAGCATTTGTGCTTCTGTCAGTTGGAGTATTGTGGAAGGGTAGAACAGAAGAGATTCACTACAACATACACATTATTCAAGTCTCAAGAAATTACTACATGTCACAATTTGTAGTTTTTGAATAAAATTCAAAATAGGATAAGCAAATGCCATGTATTCATTTTGGCTTTACATAATTTGTTAAATCAAATGGCGGCCGAAAGATAAGGTGTTTCAGAGCATGTGCCGATTTCAACAGATTTGGATCCATTTGTGGTTGTTGACACTGATGCTGCAGTCATATGGGTCAGCAGGGTTATCATTGGGGGATTTTGGTTATTGCAGCATAATTTGCAGTGTGTACTTTATATCTTAATCAAAGTCTGAGTGCAAAAAAACAACAAAAAAAAAACTAGCATTTCTGCATCACCCTTAATGTATTGTATGCCAATAGTTCTGTATGCATTTTAGGGATTTTTGCAGACTGAGGTGAACTTTTGCTCTACAGTGACCCATCGTTTGCTGACTCTCCAAATATGCACTCTCATGTCGGCCTTCACTTGTTTGTCTCATCTCTTGCATTTTGGTGAAACAGAATGTTAGGTTTTAAGTTGAAAGTTAAGTTGACAAGCACTCTTGATATTGTGACTGTTTCTTCCTAAATTTTATTTTTTTTAAAAAATTATTTCTGTTTGTGTGTATTGATTTAGGCTTTTTTTTTTTTTTTTTTTTTTTTTTTTAAAATCCAAATGAAGTGAATATCCATTTGGTCTGCCCGAAGATTTTCCACTTCTTTGACAGTTACACTGAGAGCCAAGGCTTTCGGTAAACAAGTGTAAATCGGGGGGTTTCAATGATTGCAAAAGATATAGGATTTGTTCAGACTGCAGTCACAGTGACACAATATAGAGAGCCTAAAGTGATGATCTTTCCTGTAGTGCCACCATCAGGTCAAACTTTCAGTTTTAGAGTTAGTGTACCTTGTATGATACAGACAAAACTTGGAATGTCTTCAGACACATGGTGGCTGGAAATATTGCCTTCCAGTCTCAGCGTTCCAAAGGCTTGCTGTTGCTTCACCTTTTGATTTTTAAATTCTACCAAAATGAGCAAGCTGATGTAGGCTTCCAAGCTAACTGCATCCAAGTCTTTTGAAACTGTCCCCATACATGCACTTCCCCTCTAAGTCCGTCATCCCAAATACAATGTTTTCCAATCGATGGTGTAAAGAAGAGCTCAAATGACTTGATGTCTTCAACATGGCTGGCTGCATATCTGGTGGGGCCTAGAACCATTTTGATAATATTAGTAGTGCTAAGTCTATCCTGCTGTTGAAGTGGGGAAAGGGACCATATTATCTTTCCATTTTTGGAAGGGATCATGTCTGCTGGTGCTTGAGAGACAACAGGAGGGTAAACACTCATCAGATGAGAATGACTCAGAATCAGGGTCCTCAATTATTTTTTGAATGGTAAACATTGAATGGGGTCAAACTGACCTAAAGGATAATAGGATGGTTAAGTATCTTGCTCAGAAGCACCTCAGAGCCATTGTTGAAGCTTTTAATTGTTGAGAAGTGAATGTCCTCTGTTGGCCAGATATTCCCAGCTGGAACACAGAACTTTAGCCTGTAAAACCATCCTACTCATCACTAGTGCTACATTTCCTCTTATCAGAAAACAAGATATTCAAGGTCAAAAACAGGGAAACTAACAAAAAATGTACACTCAAAATGAGAACAAAAATAAAAATGGGAGCCACTAGTATAGAATACCTTGATTCTCTCATTCAGACACACAAAGTCATTGTTCCCAAAGAAAGCCAGCTGATGATGCTGAACCTTCTGAACCACCCTCCCCATCTGAAAGCAGCATCAAAAACCCTCTTTATATAGTCTCCCAGCCAG
This sequence comes from Amphiprion ocellaris, assembly GCF_022539595.1. Taxonomy (NCBI): domain Eukaryota; kingdom Metazoa; phylum Chordata; class Actinopteri; family Pomacentridae; genus Amphiprion; species Amphiprion ocellaris. The sequence continues at coordinate 29,455,588 of NC_072774.1, forward strand.
GCTGATCACCAACAGCCCACACCTGAGCTCCACTTCACAGGTGTAGCTGATCTACCTGATGATCAGGGTGAGCTGAGACCTGTTTTTTGTTCAAGGAAAAAAAAACTTTTCATGTCAATCCATAACATTGGATTATAGCGAGGCTGTTTTTCCACACAAAAATGTTGATTTCAACACCCCATTTTGAGTTTATACTCTAAAAATGGACTAGATGATGTTTTGTTTCAAACCAAGAAGAAAGTAAAACTGAATGATTGAACAGACACTTTCAGAAATCCTGTATTTACCATTCTTGGGTCATCTCTACTTTCCCAGCATCTCACTGAGATGGACAACCCATTCCTGAAAGTACACACTGTCAGTGATGAGGCAACATCAACACAAGTTAATATAAATAGCAGCATGTTTTGCACATTCAACCATCAGACAGCAAGAACCTGAAAGAGCTGACAAGAGACACCACAGCATCAGAAGAAATTCATCGACTGAAACACCCAGTGAAGATGAAGACATTCAGTGTTGTGGTTGCAGTGGCTGTCATGCTTGCATTGATTTTTATCCAGGAGAACTCTGCAGTCCCAGTCATGGAGGTAAGTACTGACTTAAACTCTTATTAGATTTGTCAAAATGCTAAAATGTGGTTCTTACTGCAGAATGTTTAATTCATTGACAGGAGCAAGAGTTGGAGGATCCAGTGAGCTTTGACAATCCACCTGCAGCACATGAAGTGGAATTAGCTGAATCATTGAAGGTATATGAAGTTAACTGAATCAGTGACTGAGCTCATTCAAATCTGTTTTCTTTACCCCAAAGTGCCCTGATGCCCTGTACATATGGAGGGAGAATGAATTATAAATAATGTTGGAGATGAACACTGTGCTCATGACACTCCTCTTTCACACAGATGCTGTTGAACAGCAGACAGAAGCGAGATCTCAAGTGTACACCTTACTGCTATCCCACAAGAGATGGAGTTTTTTGTGGAGTAACCTGCAGATTCTGAAGATTTCAGCTGCCACTAAACCATGTCACATGTTGTTTTGTCTTAAAATTGACGACTTTGAATAATTTTCATTGTATGTCAAGTTTTGTGGATGTTGGATTTGATCACGTGCTGATCACCAATTAAGATTTGTCAAATTCTGTTTTAAAATATTTCATTCTGAAAATCAGCTGTGCCATTCAGAGTGTGTTGAAAATAAACCAATCTCTGATTGAAACACTATGTTGGCCTCATCTTGAATATATTTTGTGTTCATCGCTTCTTTTTGAGCTTTTTGGTTGTCAGACTAAACACTGTTTGGCAGACACCAAATACTGCACACCATCACAAATGTGCCATTGTCACCTTGAAGCATGGTGGTGGCAACATCATGATTCGGGGAGGCTTCTCAGCAGCAGGCTCTGGAAGGTTTGAAAGGGTAGAGGGTAAAATAAAACAGCAAATTTTTGGGAAACCTGGAGGACAAACTCATGCAGTCTACAAGAAATGCAACTTTGGGGAAGATTTATTTTCTCCAGCAAGACAATGGCGTGAAGCATACAGCCACAGCTACACAGGAAGGGTTCAAAGACAACAAGGTGAATGTTTTAGAGTAACACAATCAGAACTTAGACTTCAGTCCAATTGAGAATTGGTGGCTGAACTTGAACAGGGAATTTCATTCATGATCTCAAAGAAGAAGAATGGAGTAAAACTATAAATGTGTCTAGATGTGTACAGCCAAAGGTGCATCTACTAAATATTGACTTGAAGTGGTAAAAACTTTTGCAGTTTGTTTTATATTTTTATTTAATTGATATTACTGCTTGCTGACATGTTTTCACTTTGTGAGTAAATAAATGTATTTTAATGTTTTCATGTGCTGTCAACTCAGTTAAATATGATTTCTTTATCACATTGTTACTTTCCAACTGCAAAGTTTTGCAAAAACTGTGATTTTCATTTTATGTTAAACATGTTCTTTTTTATATATTACAAAAATATCATGTACAGATAAGATAGATAACAAATACAGATTATCTATAACAAAATGATATGTGCTTTCTTCTAGACCAGGAAAAAGGTAAAAAATAATGATTGAACAGACATTGGACTGTAATTTTGAAAATTCCAAATTTACCACCCTTTGGTTATTTCACACCTCCTTTCCCAACATCACTCAGTGTGATGCTAGATCTATTCCTGGAAGTCCATGTTGTTGATGAGGCAACAGCAGCCCAGGTAAACATAAATAGCAGCACATTTTGCACATTCAGCCATAAGACAACAAGAACCTGAAAGAGCTGACAAGAGACACCAAAACAACAGAGAAACTCCAGTGATTGAAAACTTAAACCCAGTGATGTTGAAGACATTCAGTGTTGCAGTGGCTGTTGTACTCTCATTTATTTTTATCCAGGAGAGCTCTGCAGTCCCAGTCATGAAGGTAAGTATTGACCTAAACTGTCATGAGCTCGGTCAAAATGCCTAAATATGGTTCTTAATGTAAAACGGACCTATTCATTGACAGGAGCAAGAGTTGGAGGAGTCAGTGAGCTTTGGCAATCCATCTGCAGCACATAAAGTGAAATTCGCGGAATCAGGGAAGGTATATGAAGTTATATATGAGGGGCTGCACAGTGGCGCAGTGGTTAGCACTTTCACCTTGCAGTTAAAAGATTATCAGTTCGCATCCTGGCCTTCCTAGGATCTTTCTGCATGGAGTTTGCATGTTTTCCCTGTGCATGTGTGGGTTTTCTCCAGGTTCTCCGGTTTCCTCCCACAGTCCAAAAACATGTTCAGGTTAATTGGTGATTCTAAATTGTCTGTAGGTGTGAATGTTATTGTTTGTCTGTCTGTATATATGTTTTGTCTCAATATGTAGCCTTGTGATAGGCTGATGATCTGTCCAAGGTGTTCCCTGCCTTCACCCTAAGTCACCTGGGACAGACTCCACCCCCTCCACGACCCAGACTGGACTCATTCACATCTGTTTTCTTCTCCAAAGTGCCCTGATGCACTGTACATAAGTAGAGAGAATGAACAAAGTGAGCGATAATGTTGGAGATGAACACTGTGCTCACGACACTCCTCTTTCACACAGATGCTGTTTAACAGCAGACAGAAGTGAGATCTCAAGTATAAACCTTACTGCTATCCCACAAGAGATGGAGTTTTTTGCAGAGTAACCTGCAGATTAGAATTTTCAACCATTAAATCTGACCTTGACAAATATTTTTTTGCCTTTACATAGTTGACCACTTTCATTTGTATTTAATGGCATGTGGAATTTTGAGGATGCTAATGATTTGGTCATGCTGTTTATGTATGTACAGTTAGTCATCAGTAATGTGGTGTAGGTTACACACAGGTATAGATATGTATTTGTTCAGTCAATGTTGTGTCTACCCACTAATAAATCCCTGCTGATATATACTAAGTGTCCTGATAAAAAATACACTCAGTACCTTGTCAGCAGTACCTGCGTTTTTATTAACATTTATTAAGAATTGTCAAATTTGGGTTAGAAATATTTCATTTTGAAATTCTGCTGTGTCACCCTGAATATTTGTTAAAAATAAAGTAATCTGACTGAAACACGATGTTTGCCTCATTTTGACTTATATACATATACTAGGGCTGGGACTTTAAAGCGTTAATTTCGATTAATTAATTACAAAAAAAAATAACATGTTAAAAAACAAAACACATTTAATTGCAGCTTTCTCAGTTCCCTAATTTCTGGCACACCGGTAACGCTGATGAACACTCCAGCCTGGCAGGTGGCTGTAATGAACCTAAAGAATGTTTGCCAGCCGAGAAAAATGCACAGGAGTGACGTCAGGTCCTCAGTCCACAAGAAAGTTTTAGTGAACAATGAAGGAAGTCGAGATGCATTGAGCTTGTTGGGCAGAAAGTTTTCTTTTAAAACATTCCCCATGGCAGCTTGGATAAAAGCCTGGTTGTATGCAAATTGTGGAGTTTTCTGATCACTGCAGCACTTAAAGCTGACGGTATCACCTTAATGCAAAACATGTTGCTGTTAGGAGCAGAGCTAATGTTAGCTATGACAGTCTTGGTACCGGAAAATGGTACAGCCATCCCATAATAGACCACTTTAGGAGACACTGAAAGTGCTTGAGTTTACAAAAAGTCTTAAAATGTTGAATATAATCGCTGTAATTACACTTTGAGTTTGCAGTAATCTGTGACAGATGAAAAACACACACACATATATATATATATATATATATATATATATATATATATATAAATGAAACATAAAAACAGAGTAATAACTTAAACAAAATGTTTGTATTTTAATAAATTAAATCTTTATAATAAATAAATAAATAAAATTTATTATTCAACAAAAAAAAACATCCAAAAATTGCAGCATTCATCAGACCCAGAAAGAAAACATAACAAATCTATGAATTTTCAACTTTCTGAAGCTCCTTCAACTACTTATGCTTATGTTATATGCCATATAGTGGGAAAACCAAACTAAATCCAGGCTTTAAATCATCTAAATCACTTTTTTGTACATGTCCCATTTTAAAATTTTATAATTTTAAATTATAAACATGTATATGTCTATTCATTGATTCATCTGTCAACCAAAATTTATTTGAATTGAAAAACTTTACTTGTTGCATCAGCTATTGCTATTTGACAAAAAACACAATTAATCATGATTATTAATTACAAAGCCTCTAATTAATTAGATACATTGTTTTAATCGCCTCCCACCACTACTATATATACAGCACAGCTTAGGTCGTTTTAGTGTTGTTTTATCATGTTTGTAAATAGTAAATCTAAAGTGCATATATGTATATATATTCAATGTGTCAGTCTTCTCAAACATCACCATAACTGTCAAAGCTGTTGGATCATAAACTGCAATAGAAGTAGGACGTTTTAAAGAGCAGATTAATGTTTTTTTTTCTTCTGTAAATGTTCAAGCCCCGAATTCCTGCAATGGAAACCTAGATGTAAAAGTAGAAAATCCACACTGATTTTAAAAGTCGAGACAGCAAAATGAAAATACATGAAATCTGATTTCTACAAATCTCATTTTAAGGTGATCTCAAAAGTGATGAATGTCGCAGATCTAAGTCTGTCCTAAAAACCTTAAATGAGAATGTCAGTGTTGTCTATAGCTGTGATTCCACAGCATTTTTAATTTGTTTTTTGAAATATTGCATCAGTAAAGATTAATGGAAGTGACAAAATCTGAATAAAGGTCCTTTATTTTGAAAAGCAAAAAAAAAGTTTTTAGGTCTTTTTGAGAGAGAATTAATGAGCTTTAAAGGAGATGGAAACAACTTTTCACCAGGAATAAGTAAACATTTCTCAAAATGATTAATTTTTAAATAATTTTTTAAGTGGTTTATTTATTCCCCAGGGACAACAATCTGCAGTCATTTGGTTTCAAATGTGTTTCTAGGATCAGGTTAAATGTAACATCATTTAAAAATACAAATTATTATTTCTGTCACCGCCACAATTTAGCAACAAACATGGAATGTAATCAATGTGAATGGATAGGGTGACTGAAGACTGCATGTCACCAAGTTTATCAATAAATGAACCAAGCAGGGATTTTGGCTCAGTATATTCAGAATCTGTTCCATTGTATCGTTCATTTCATTTTACTGTATGTGACAGGAAGATGTCTGGACGTAGAGACTTGATGTCCTAGAACTAACAGAAACAGAGAATTTCCAGCTTCCAGTGGAGAAATTCCCCCCATGATGCAAACCTGTTCCTGAAAGCAACGTCTGTACTGTAAGTGATGTGAGTGATGGAGCAACAGTGGGTCAAATGAGTATAAATATCAGCACATTCTTCACACTCAACCACAGCAAAGCAGCTGACTAGAGTCACCAAGAGTCAAAGATTCACCAAACTTAAACCACTGGAGCTTTGTGAAGATGAAGACATTCAGCGTTGTGGTTGCAGTGGCCGTGGTGTTGACCTTTATCTGCATTCAGCAGAGCTCTGCCACTTCAGCAGAGGTAACAGCTCAACTCAGACACAGTTTATGTGCTCATTTGCTCTAAATGTGCTGCTATGAGAGCTGCTTTCTTCATTAACAGGTAGAAGAGGTGGAGGAGGCAACGAGCAACCACAATCCAGCTGCTGAGCATCAGGAGACGTTGGTGGACTCATGGACGGTAATGAATCAAGACAATGAAGTACAAAGAGAGTGAGCCACATTGCTGAAGATAAACACTTTTCTGATGTCTTCTGTCCTTTTCCACAGATGCCACATAACAGACAAAAACGTGGCTTCAAGTGTAAACTTTGCTGCAACTGCTGCAAACGTGGGGTCTGTGGATTGTGCTGCAAAAAGAAATTCTGAGGATTCCTGCCTGAGAGTCCCAACATCAACCACTGAACATTAGTTTGCTCTAACTGTCATCCTAGTACAAACTCGTCATTTCAAACTGTATTCACATCTGTAAAAATGACCACAGTGTTACTTGAGTAGATGATTCTGTAGTTCCAGTGTGCTCGGAGATGATGTGTGTCACAATAAATTTCAATCCAACTATATTCCAGTGTGTAAAAGTGTTTTTTAAAACATAAATAAGCCTTTTCGTAGAAGATAGTTTTACACAAAACAGTAGGAAAAGTGAAAAAATAAAAAGATTTCATATTATCTAGTTATCCTTGTCACCTTGAAACAATTCTATCACTTAGAACTGTATACACCTGCGTACAAATTTGAACATTGATTCTTGATTGAGTCATTCTGTGGTTACTGTGTGATCAGTGATTAGACTGTATCATTCAGATAATAATAGTGTTTGCCACAATAAACATCAGTGTCAGTATATTCCAATATGAAAGAGTGTTTTAATTCTAAATATAAATAATGTTACAATACAAAAAGCAAAGAGGTAGATGGTACTATTAATGACAGCTGAGTTCCATTTAGCTGCTAGTTTCAGGTTGAGCTGCAGTGAACGTGTGAAGTGACATAAAATGAAAAGAATTCTGGTAAATACACATTATGTCATTTCTGCTGCCAGGAATCTCTCAGTTAAAACACTAACAAACAGGGTTTGATGATTTGAAGTCATGTAGGATCATGGGAATTGTTGTTTTAACTGCTAATGCCAGCAAAAATGCATCTGATGCTATTCAGGGAGAAATGTGGTTCACAGGCAAAGAACTACATTCAAGTTTGTTTCATGGTACGCTAAGTCACATATATGCATGTTATGTAATTTTATTCTAATGATTCTAATGAAATGGCATGAAATATAACAGTTAGTAAAATAATGCTAAATGCTGCCGTACAATGAGATGAGTCAACTACCTGTACAGGTGGTGTAGTTGATGTTATGAAAGAAATTCAGTCATGGGGTAAACCAGCTCTACTGTCAGTGGTGAAAACAATCATACAGAAAATAAATGTGATCCATCACGAGCGAGCAATACAAACACTAAAAACATTATAGCCTCTTTTTTCTTCCTCTTCTTCTTCTTCCTCTTCCTCTTCTTCTGCTTTCTCCAAAGTATATAACATTAGTTATTTTTAGACATTAATGTGACATTTAATACCTTTAACACGACAGTTTAGAAACAGTTAGGCTTTTAACAAGAACAATAACCTTTTGTGAGAAGTTAAACACTAGTGACATGAATTTTGTTTGCAAGGCTTTACAATGTAGTTATAGTAGGTTTGCATTTGATTCTATAGGGTTCTGTAATATAGATTTTTCAAAAGACTGAAATACAGAATTGAAGTGAATACAACTTAACTGATAATATTATGAATAAATGACTGCATGTCTATATTACCATGTAACTCATGATTTAGATCAAATTTCTAGTGAAGGTAGGTTTATTTTTTTTGTGATTCTGTTGCTTTGATGGATGTAACTGAAACTTGGCTTTAATTTTTCAAACAAGGAAGAGAAATTATAAAAGAGAGAGACAATTTTGTAAAAATCAAAGGAGGTGCCTGTGGGACATGTATTTTTTGATGTTCTATTATAGTACCTCTAACTACATTCATGTTACATTGTGTAAAATGAACCTGTGTGCATAAGTAGGGAATATATTTTGGAAATTCAGCACAAATGAAAGTATAGATTCGCTATGAGCTTGTTGCATGATAGAACTGTGCTTCTGGGAAAAACAAGATAACAAAAAGTTCATATTGATCTTATGTTTAAGGACACAAACTATTGCCACCAATCAAAGCATTTCCCATTTCTCTGGATTTTCCCTCCCCAGAGTCACTGCAGTAATGATGGGAATAAGGAGTGTTGTAAGTTCATTTCTGAAAGCAGTACAGTAAAAATGACGTGACCCATCACGCAACAGTGGTCCAAAGTGAACAGAAATACCAGCATCTCCTCAAAGCAGCAGATCAGGAGAAACTTCGTTGAATTGAAAACATTCCGAAGATGAAGACATTCAGTGTTACGGCTGCATTAGCTGTCATGCTCACATTTATCTACATCTAGGAGAACTCTGCTGTCCCAGTCAGTGAAGTAAGAACTTGACTTAAACTCTGTGAATTTGTTTATCAGTTCCAGATGTTTTGCTGAAATGCTAAAATGCCACTCTTACTGTGAACAATTCATTCACAGGAGCAAGCGTTGGAGGAGCCACTGAGGCCTGAACATCCAGCTGCAGCACATGAAGAAAGAATCGTGGATTCTTGGAAGGTAGGTGACATCAACTGAATGAAGATCTTCTCCTAACTCAAATGTAAATGGATGTGTTTTCTCCACTTAATGCCCTGATGCTGCCTGGACATGAGCTGAAAAATAAACAGGGATTAACACTGTGTTCATGATTTAGATGCTGTATAACAGCAGAAACAAGCGAGGCATCTACTGTCGCTTTTGCTGCTGCTGCTGCTGCACCCCCTGCTTGTGCAAATTTTGCTGCAGATTCTGAGGATTTCTGCTCCAACAACCACAAAATATTTACTTTTTCGACCTTTTGACATCGGGCGAATTGGCTAGATTGAAATATATTCATGAGATTTAAAATTTTGTGGATGTTACTGGATTTACTCCATGATGTAGTTTCTGTGATGTGATCGTATCACGAATACACTGCGCCAAAGACCTACTTTCACTAAAAAAATATCATTCATGAATCTTAATTCTAAAGGGTGTTAAGATGTTGTTTTTATTCAGATTTAGGATTTTTGTCTTATTCCAACTCTCAAAACATTCTCTACATTTCTTACATTCCTGTGCACTCAAAACCATACAAGTGAAACAATTGCAGACAACAATAATGTCAAATGTAGGATATTTTTGTGCTCACAGGGCCACAGGTGACGTTCTCAGTTTTATGATAGGAAATAAAGACAACAGACATTCATATTCATTAGCATGTCAGTTCAAAATACTAAATCATGTGTGCAGGTACATGAACATACATGATAACTCCACAGAGCCTCTTCATAGACAGGCTCCAGGAAATCAGCCGGACACGGGAAAACTGTCCCAGTGTGAGCTTGGCCCTGTCTGGAAGCATTCTGGCATGTAGCGTGTCTTTTAGTTGCAACTCTAAAAAAGCAACAGCCATATTTATCATTCCATCACTTTCCCAGCGATTAAGAGGAGATGAGGAAGCAAGATTTACTGTGCATTTATGTGTGTGCATGCACCCAGAATCCAGTCGCAAGTATTTAAAACCGCAGGCTGTCTTTTTAGGGTTTTAGAGGGATATCTGGGGAGAAATTAAATCACGCCACACACAAGCAGCATAAAATCTAATAACTACATATTTTAAAGTGTGTTGAGGCAGCAGTACTAATGCAGGTGAATGAGCGCAACCTTCCTCTGGGTCAGAATAGCATCTAATGAAGAGTTCAAGAGCCACAAACAATGTCCGAGAAATATTAACTTGGTAGATAATTGAACTGAAAGGTAGAAATCCCAGTCCATAATCTGTTGTTCACAGTATAAAGCAGCTTCTAGTATATTTTTACAGTTATTCCTGCAGTCAAGCTAATGTTTACGAGTTACTGTAAACTTAAATGGGCTTTACCCTTAATGCTATGACTGTATGTGCTGAAACACAAAAGCTGGTGTTAATGTTTACATCTCTTACCATATCTTTTTTGAAAATATGCATAGAAATGGCTCAACAAACCATCAACTGTTCTAAATCATCCTCTTCATTGGAAATGCATTGCTAGGCCTGGAGCTTAATGTGTGCTGCTAGTTGGAGAAGCTCCCCTGTAGAATCTGTTACAGGAATTATTCAGGGGAGAAAAAAAAACAACAAATATGATTTGGGACTTCTGAGCATCCCTGAAACTGCTATGCAGGTCTCAGCGCTGACTGGTTTCACTGTCATAGGACAAACACTGATTTGTTCAGCTTTAGAGGACACCAAGCAGCCATTTTACTGCTTCCCAATATCAACAACGTAAAATTCAACACATGGGTGAACACAACATGTCTCCATTATTCTGTTTCCTCAATACTCATAAAACATTTCTAGGACCCTTGTCTACTAAAACTAAGAGAACAACAAGCAGTCTATTGACGCAAAGACTGCATTTCTGGCCAAGATGGATGAAAATTATTGCACAAATATTTCATGTGAAACAAGATTTATTTGCTTAACATTAAAAACTCTTCTAATGTCTACAGTTGGACAGCAAAGTTACCTATGACTTGCCAAAGTGCTGTCACGCCTTGCCTCTCTCCAAGCTTTCAAATATCTGTTTGAGATCTCATGACTACAGAGGTCACAGCATGTGATTGCATCATTATTTTTCCTGATAATTACCTAATTATTCTAATTACACAATTTGCTCGACACGCAGCTTTTAGCAATCAACTTGAATTGCAATGCAGAAAGCATTATTTGGGTGGGAACAAACACTTTAAAACAATGAGTACTTGGGCAGAAAGTACTATTTGGGTGAAATCTGAATTTACTTTAGCTATCATCCAATTCAATAGGGATTTTTTTGTGAAGGAAAAAAAGAGCTCTAGCTATGGCCATACAACTGTGGTTCTGTAACTGCATTCTTGTGTACTGCCGACACATAACCGTGGAATCCACTCTTGCACATGCATTGACTTGGCTCTGAGGACTTTGGCTTGGGAAAATTAACTCTTCAAATGGATGCAGCTCAGGCCCACCATGGTCCTCCCATCTTGCTTAATTTTTGCATTTCTCAAAACTATCAAGTGCTGACCGTTTTTAAGTAAAACTTTAGAAAAACTGGCTTTTAACCAAGTCAATGACTTGGAGTTAACATTTTAGAAAAACATCAGTCTGGTTTTAGGATGAACCACAGTACAGAGACAGCACTTTTAAAGATTTTAAATGACATCAGGTGGAATTTGGACAACAAAAAACTCACAGTGTTGGTTCTACTGGATCTAAGCGCCGCTTTTGATACAGTAGACCATCACATTTTATTAAACAGACTCAAACACCTGGTCGGCCTCTCTGGTACTGTTTTTAACTGGTTCAACTCTTACCTCACAGACCGATGTTTTTATGTAAGTATGGATACGTGTTCCTCAAGAACCCATGAAATTAGGTGTGGGGTTCCCCAAGGTTCAATTTTAGGTCTCATTCTTTTTAATCTTTACATGCTTCCTCTTGGGGATGTCAACAGGAGACATGCCATCAGTTTCCATAGCTACGCTGATGACACACAGCAGTACATTGCCGTGTCTCCTGATGACACAGGGCCAATAGATTCCCTTTTAAACTGTATTTTAGACATCAAGTCATGGATGGCAGTGAACTTCCTACAGCTCAACCAGGACAAAACTGAGGTTTTAGTTTTAGGTCCTGAAGGCCAGAGAGAGAAACTTTAATCAAAATTACAAGATTTTAAACTGGCACAATCCATAAAAAACCTGGGCATGATTTTTAACTCTGAGCTGAATTTTATGCCACATATTAAACAGATAGGTTTTTATCATCTGAAGAACATAGCCAGAGTCTGCCTGTTTCTCTCTCAGGCCAGCACGGAGGTGCTAATGCATGCTTTTATCTCTTCTCGTTTAGACTATTGTAATGCCTGCTCTCTGGTCTTCCGAAAAAGAGTATTTTAAATCTACAACTACTACAAAACTCAGCCGCACGCGTGCTGACGAGGACCAGAGGGCGGGAACACATTACACCAGTTTTAAAGTCGCTGCATTTGCTCCCCGTCCGCTTCAGGATCGATTTTAAGGTTCTTTTATTAGTTTTTAAATGTCTTAACGGCCTTGTGCCTTTTTATTTGTCTGATCTTCTTTTAACATATCGACTTTCGCGGATCATGAGGTCCTCTGGCTGCGGTCTTTTATCCATACCACAAGCCAGAACCAAAACCCACAGCGAGGCGGCATTTAGCCACTATGGCTCCCGCCAGTGGAACAACCTGCCAGAGAACCTCAGGACTGCAGAGACCGTCTATTTTTAAAAGAAAGTTAAAGACTCACCTTTTTAATCAGGCTTTCAATTAACCTTTTAATTCCTTCTTATGTTCTTATCATTACTTATTTATTATCTTACGTATTATTATTCTTTTAACTGTTCATTTTATTTATGTCATCGTAAAGTCCTTTTGTCTTATACTTTAAATTTTTTTTTTTTTTTTTTTTAACTTCAGTGTTTTCTCAGGGGGGTCCTCCACACTGTGGGCTGTATCCAGTCTGCTGCTGGGGGTGCTGTCCGCGGGTCCCTTCAGCCTGGCTGGATGGGGGGATCCCCACCTTGGTCCTCGGTGTAGGGGTCCCCCTGTCTGTCGGGGTCGGTGGGTCCGGCTGCCGGCACCCCTGGCAGTCATGGCCTGCAGCTCCTCCCTGTGTGGACGGCCCCAATGGCGGCGTTTTCCATGATCCTCAGTGCCATTCCATGTCTCCCTACAATCCGTGGTGAGAGTGTGTGTGTTTGTGCGCGTGTGTGTGTATGCATGTGTATGTGCAGTTGCATGTATATATGTACACACCCAGGGTGGGAGGGACAGGTTTTCTTGTTTCAATTCAATGTTTTTAAATGTTGTAAAGCACTTTGTTGTGCAATTTTATTGTATGAAAAGTGCTATACAAATAAAATTTGATTGATTGATTGATTGATTGATTGATGTTTAATTCTAATCTGAGGGTGACATTACACTATAAAGCTGAAGTTTTGCCACTGTAGTTATGCCAAAGATAATGTTTCCCTTTCAGTTCTACACAGGAAGAGGAAAAGTAGGCATTAAGATATTGCAAGTGTTCACCATAACTGGATATCATGAAGTAGTTCAAATTGTAAAGAAGGTGCTGGAGGTGAGGCCTAATCTTTATATTTATGTAAGAAATGGTATTTAAAAGGGCAGTCTATATCCCAACACATGTGGAGCTATTTATAGTACAATTTGTTGATCCAGGTCAGAGTTGACAGAGTGGCATGAGGGATTTTGGCTATTGCACAATATATTTGGAAAGACTGAAAATTCTAATAGCCCCTGCCTGACTTTTTCAGGGTTAACTCCATACAGTGTATTAAATGACTTCCTCAGCCTGATTCTTTTTACACTCACGCACCATCTTAAGAAATTTAAGTGATAAAAAGTGAAAATATTAAGACAGTGTGTTTGTTGTTGGTTCTATGTTTGTGTTGAGTTTTATGGCATATTATAATGATCTGTTCCCATGGTATCATATTCCAAGGCATCGTGAATGCTATTACAATATTGTATTTTCTATGTTTCCTTCATTATACACTACTGTTCAAAGTTTGGGGTCACTTAGAAATATCCTTATTTTTGAATGAAAAGCAGTTTTTTTTTCAATGTAGATAACATTAAATTCATCAGAAATTCAGTCTAGACATTGTTAATGTGGTAAATGACTATTCTAGCTGGAAACAGCTGATTTTTAATGGAATATCTCCATAGAGGTACAGAGGAACATTTCCAGCAACCATCACTCCTGTGTTCTAATGCTACATTGTGTTAGCTAATGGTGTTGAAAGGCTCATTGATGATTAGAAAACCCTTGTGCAGTTATGTTAGCACATGAATCAAAGTGAGAGTTTTCATTGAAAACATGAAATTGCCTGGCTGACCCCAAACTTTTGAACAGTAGTGCATATGCTTCATTTTTTTTTAACATTTAATCCACTCAAAAGGTGAATTGAAGTGCAGTTTAGGTGTTTATAATATCCACTGTATGATAAAACTGTATTTCTACCATTTGTAAAGCTAAAATAAATTTCAAGGATTTTAACATGAAATTAAATCAGTTTTTGTAGAGTAAAACATTCTTAGTGATGAGATAAAGTTACACTGGTCAGATGTTTATATTTTATGGTGCAAGTGATTCCAGAGAAGCTGGTCAATGAGTTTCTAGGTTTAAAATTTGCATTTTAATCAACTGAGCAAGATGTAAGTGGACCCATAGACTCTAATAATTTGCTATGACAAGGTTCATTTATGTCTATACCACGAAAAAAATATACTGGATGCATCTTCTAGAATAAACTTAAAATATTGAGAAGATAATTCATTGCACATCAATACACAATGCATAATGCTGTCAAATAGTGTACTGTAAAATTTAGGAAATAACAAAAAGTTTCCTATCTCTAACAAACACTGTGCCCAGCAAATAAAAGACAAACATCCCATTCCTTGGGAAATTCCCATAAACATTCCCAGCATCACCCATGAAGTGATGCAACACCATCCCTAGAGGCAAATCCTGCCAATGATGAGACAACACTGGCCTAAGTGAGTATAAATACACACTCAGCTATCACACTCAAAAAAGCAGAAAGGAAAAACTGAAAGAGTGAAAATGAAGACATTCTGTGTTGTAGTGTCTGTGGCTGTTGTGTTTACCTTTATTTACATACAGGGGAACTCTGCCTTCCCATTCACTACAGTAAGACTGATTATTTCTTTTGAGCTATATGTGCTTGTTTAGGTTGCGAGGACGTTGTTCTCAAACATGCATAACTCATCAACAGGTTCAAGAGTCGGAGGAGGCGATGAGCAACGACAGTCCAGCTGCATCACAAGAAGAGACATCAGTGGAAATGTGGATAGTACGTTCACTTCATCAAATAACTGAGTCATTTAACATGAGTTAATCCAAATGTTACTGGATGAGTTTTTCCATTCAATTTCCACGAGGCTTTGCAGATGAGACAGGAACAGAACAGAAAGTCATGTCTCTCGTCTTTCACACAGATGCCATTTAACATCAGGCAGAACCGTTATACTGGTCCCATTAGATGCCGTTATTGCTGTGGTTGCTGTGCCATCGGCGTCTGTGGGATGTGCTGCAAGTGAGGATCGGCGTGCCTGGATTTGAGCAGCTAGCACTGAAATTTACTTTGTTTTAATGTTGTAAATTAAAACTCTGATGTCACTAGATGTGGTCGTGCTGTAATTCCTCAGCGATGTCACTGCAGCATCAACACCAATTACATGCTTGACGATACCTAGATATGTTAATATATTAATCTTTTGGTCAAGAAATGATCGTACTTTGAAAAAGTGCTATCAGTTTTGATTAGTTTTGATATCAAATGCTGTCTGAGTTTTACTTGCATACAACTATTGTAATTTTAGAAAGAGAGAGTGCAAAGGCCTCATAACTTAACAGCACTCTGACATTATCTGTCACTATGCAGGCTCACATACTGGTGTGTTTAGAGAGTAATATCCTCCAACTAACAGCATTTCAAAAGGCATCTTTATTTTCCAAAGGTGGTCTGTTGTCCAAGTGCAAACCAGGCTCAGCTCTGCAGTGGTTCACTTGTTATCCAGTACAGTACAGGGAGGTATGGCGTGTGGCCATGGTGGTGTGCATGCTATTGTGTTACTTTCAGCATGGCTGGATCGCACCTCACAATTATAATGACCACAAAGGTCAAATAAATGGTCTGGTGTTAAATCGGTGCAGAAATGATTAGGGGAACACAGAGACTCACACAAACTATGGGACAGAGTTATGAATGGTGAAACAATATACAGAGAGGTCAACATATTGCAAGTGACAGGCAGAACAATGGTGAACCTGTGGTTGCTGTTTAAGCCAGTGTGATTACGATTTAATTATCCCCATGCACACCAGAAGTGCATATACACACAGAACCACACACGTTTGCTTGCACTCACACAGACTAGCAGTCTGGAGCCTGGTGGACTCCTGCTCTGATCCCACCCTCATGCAGCCTTGCAGGGGGCTGAGCGGAGCAGCGTGCCAGGCCTGCCTCACGTCCAGACGGATGCCCGTTGAACGCCCCCGTACCAACAGAGCTGCTGCCAAACCACACAAGGAGATAGTAAATGAGTGCAGAGGGTTCTGTTCAGCTTCCTCACACTCACACACACACACACACACACACACACACACACACACACACACACACACACACACACACACACACACACACACACACACACACACACACACACACACACACACACACACACACACACACACACACACACCATGTGGTTTATTTTATCTGAGTCGTGCCCACATACACATAAACGAAACACAATGCAGGCTGGCAGGCAGCAATTAGGGGCCTGTTCATCGGTGAACTGCAGTAAACTAGCTCTATAAATCTTCAAGCTAGTGTATTTTAGGAACTAACTAAAGTTCCCCAGTGGTAAACTAAGGAATTCACAGGATGTTGCCGTTGTTGGTCATTTTGATCAGTAAGCACTCTTGAGAGGATTGCATTCAGCCGAAACAATAAAAGAAATAGCTTCAGGTCTTTACTGAGACAACTGGAACTTTGTACGCACTGTAGATACAGCTTTGCTTTGAGCTCAGTGCTGAAGTTAAGATGTTAACATGCTCACAATGGTAATGCTACCAGGCTGATGATTAGCAGGTATAGAGATAACAATGTACACCATGTAAGTATAGCAAATTGGAAGAAAACTAAGTGCAGCTAATGAGACCGTATGAATTTAGCAGGTATTCAGGTATGAAATGAGAGGATGGTTTAATGGACTATTGGATCTGATGATTCCACAAAGTTAGGAGAAGTCGTTGCACTTCTTCCTAATACATCCAATAATTCTTGATTCATTTAACTCAAAACCACAGTTGTCAACTACAAGCTTATAGTTATTGGTTAGTGATGTTTTTAGCCTGCTAGTTGTGCTCCAGTCAAAGTCAAAGCATAAACTCTGCTGACTTCATGCTCTGTAGAACCATAAATATCTGAGCTAAATAATGCAACAATTCAACGTTAGCGGTTGAGATTTTTTTAATTTGGCCTACAGCTTTGGCTGATCAACAGACTGACAAATGATATTGCTGGACCTACAATGTTAGCATGAGTTATAAATAAACCAATTTGACCTTTACTTTTAATATGAATATAAAAATTGAAGATTAAATGCTTAAAATCATGCCATAGAAGCCTAATAGTCCACTTAACCCTTTGGTTGGCAAAATACACAGCGTTATACTGATTCATTTCTCTATAGTGAATTAAGAATTGTGAGTAATACTTTTCTAAATCGATATCTAGCACGCCGTAATAGAGCTTTCTGATATGTTTTCCTTGATTGGATCCAGAGGGCGACATTACATACAATAATTTCAGTGATATCTCTTTTGACTGCAATTGTTTCAGACTCTTAACCGACAGATTAGTCATCACTTTCTACAGTTAATCACTTAAACCAGCAACAGCCGATAGCAGAGTGTGAACCAGAGGCTCCACCGCAGGTCACACTCCACGGCAAAGGCTGTGAGCCATTCACACACAAACACACATGCGCGCACACACAGACACACACACAATCAAGGCTGGGAACCACTGCCATGAGGTCAAGACCTCCCCTATAGCTGAGTTGATTAAACACGTTTCTACAACCCACACACTGCCCAATAAAATCTGCTGTGCTGAGGATGATGACTGTGTTGCGCTCGCTGGGAGCATCACTGGCTCCAGTCCTCCCAGTGCCCGGCCCAGCGAGCGACATTTCGGCACAACGCCCTGCTGCAGCGGCTCCACTTCCACCTACTCGCCGTGCCTGGAGGGAGCAGTCAACCTGGGTCCTTATTAGGAGGATAACGACTGTTTGTACATGTGCACATGTATGAATGAATATTTCTTCCACAGACCCTCCAAGTGGAGGCAAAGGTTGCTTCTGAAGCATGCTGCTGCATAATCCGGTGCTGAATGAAGGCGGGGTGGGGGATAAACATTCCTGGACAATGAAACCCTCCTTTACCCCCTGCTGTATTCATACCCACTTAAAATCTGCTTACCCACAATGCAACACTTGGCTCAAGTGAATAGCCCCCCTGGAACCAGCACAGGGCCACTACAGAATAACATATTCCCACTCATAGAAGCCACAAGTGTCAGCTATGGCTCAAATACAACCCTTCTGGGCCCTTACTGAGCACATTATATCCAATTCAACTGGTCTTAATATACTTTAATAAGACCTGTTTTCGATTAATTCTCCCTTGAAACCGGTAGTAATGCAGCTACTAAGCAGTGGGCACATATAAAAATTGAATGAATGGAGCAGAGCTGCCAGAGAGTCAGGAGGGGGAAAATAGGAATCCTTGTGGATTTGTCCTCACCAGCTGGCTCTTGAGCCCAATATAATGGTTGTGCCTATGGCTCTCAGAGCTCCCGTAAGAGGAAATGTTTGCCCAGTCTGTAATGTGTTTAAGGTGCGCAGTGTGATTCAGTTCAGGTCATAAAGCCCTTGCGAGTCACATCCTGAGTGGAAGGACAGAGCTGCTCTGCCTATATTTCCCTCTGGTGAACAGGGACAATGGCTTTGTGTTGGTTTGAATCCCAATGTAAAAGAAAAGGGCAGGTATTCCAGATGAACATGGGGTTAAATAAGTAAAAAGAAAAAAAATCTTACAGCACCCTAAGGAAACACTACACTGGTTCAGTATAGAAATGCCTGTCTGTTCCATGTAATGGATGGCGATAAAAAAAATCCCATGTCCCCCACTGCACCTGCTGCCATGAGGCCAGACTGAAACACTACCAGAGCCAGTGACTCATAAATATCCCACATTTGTCATCCAGGAATCTAAAGTAAAACATACAGTATATGAACATACGTGTCAAATCCAGCATGGTGATATTACTGCAAGGTGACCATTAGGACCACGAACACGGTCTAACTCCTGTCCTGCAGGTGAGGCGGCTGTAAGGTGACTACACCACTGAGATCATCGCCGGTGCAGCTTTACCAGTGTGCTGCGAGTCCAGCTCTCAATCTTTTTACAATTTCCTATTTCAAATGTTTCTGCAAAAAAGCAAATGACTGTCACAGACAATTAGCTTTTATTGAAGCATATATTTATTTTAGGGATTAACTTGTTACCTAGCAACTCCAAGTGAAGCCAAATCCGGCATTTAGAGTTGACTTTGGATTGCATTGTTGCAATTAGGAGCGAGTTTAGTAATAAAAGTTACCCATTAATGCCACCATTTAGCGGGCTTGTACACACCATGATGTCTAACATATGGCAAACTTGTTCAAAATATTAAGATCTGCTTGTCCTTTGACACCAGTATGTTCCTAGTCGTTGCTGTTTCGGCCCGTGCCAAACACCAGGGCTAACCCATATGAAGATTAATGATTCCAGATTTCCCTCAACTCGAAGGGCAAGCAAAGGCTCATTATACAGTTATTAAAAACAGCAAATTATTACAACTTTTATTATCCCGGGCAATGTTATTTGCCCCACCAATGTCATAACTTCCACTTCTGCCTTCTGCATTGGAACGAATGTGTCACATGTGCCACAACTGCACACTCACAGTAGGCTACAGCATGTGAATGTAGAGCAGAGGTCCCTCTCTTCTTATCCTCTTACTGTCTTGTGAGGCACATACAGGATGCACAATAGATGCACTCACGTGCCACACTAACCTGCTTTAAAAGCACAGATTGCTATCACTGATCTATAGTTTCAAGCCTACTGGGTCATTTCCTGTTAGTGGTTTCACTTGTTGTGCCTTTGAAGCAGGCTTTAATAATAGGACCCAACAGAACTAATGAAAATGCTCTCTGTCAGATTAAAAGGGAGCTTCAGTCTCAGCCACCTAACCACATTCAGCACAAACATTAAAACACACATACACACACACACACACACACAGAGGCAGGCATACACACAGTTTACAGAAGTGGTTTATACAGGGAGGACCATTCCTTCTGATGTGTGGATGACTGTTAACCCTCTTAACAACACTGAGAATACCATCAGTGTCCTGTTTCTCACAGTTGCAGAGGGAAAAACAAGTGGACTGATGTCAAAAGGGGAAAGGTGAAGGGAAATAAAGACAGCCATTCATCCAAATATGCGATGCAATTCTTTGTACTCTTTTCTTTTTCCATTGTAGATGCTGCAAACGTGTGGTTTACTGGTGGTCTTGTGCTTAATGAATCCACTTCAATGCAGTTCCTCTCCGTAAGCCTTTAGGTTTAATCCCCCAGTCTGGAGCAGTGATAGTCTGGCCCAGGGGATGACATCTGTGAATCGTTCATTAACTTGTAACCAGCAGCAGATGTCTTTAAAAACAACTTGCTACATCTACGCCTTATTTCATTCCCTGCAACAGTCATTTTTGCTTTGCTTCAATTGCTGGTGGAACCAACTGGCCGTTTATTGACCTTGCTCATGCTACATTAAAGACTATTTGCAGAGAATGTGCAATTTTATGGCAATAATGTAGCTTAAAAAGAAGGCCCAGAAGTGTTTTAATTTTTCTTTAACACGTAGTTGTCTATTAAAGAAACCTTTTGAGGTGTTTCACCTGCTTGTATTACTTTTCCATGCATTTTTTAAAATCTCATTTTATTGTTTTTCCTCTGAATAAAAATAGGTCAATAATAAAATCATTGACCTATTTTTCCCACCTAACATTTAAACTTTAAAGGTGATGGCTTGTCCATACTGTGTGCACAACTTGTTTTCCCTGTAGCCGAGTGGCCAAAAAACCCCTCAGATTTAGATTTTATCACACAGGCAATGCTGTGGTAGTACTGTGTAAACTTTGAACCATTACAGCCAACAAGCAAACACAATTTTAAACATCAAGCTAATGCAAAATAGTTTGCGTAATTGTATGTATTTATACACTATTGTTCAAAAGTTTGGGGTCACCCAGGCAATTTCATGTTTTCCATGAAAACTCCCACTTTTATCCATGTGCTAACATAACTGCACAAGGGTTTTCTAATCATCAATGAGCCTTTCAACACCATTAACTAACACAATGTAGCATTAGAACACAGGAGTGATGGTTGCTGGAAATGTTCCTCTGTACCCCTATGGAGATATTCCATTAAAAATCAGCCGTTTCCAGCTAGAATAGTCATTTAACACATTAACAATGTGGTAATGACTTTACCTGTAGTCACTGAGGTGGCAGTTGGTGTCCTTTGGTCTGATGCATGCAGCTTCAAACTAAAACAGTGTCTCTGCTCGTTTTTACTGATGTTTCATTTATTGACGGCATTGTAGGTAAGTTATCATTCAGTCAACATTAAGTCTCCAATAAACCAATATTATACAACCTGACAATATTCACCCGCTTGACACGGCCTTTGAGCACGGTCGAAAACTGTTCGGCTTCAATCTCCAAACTGCACACCTGCCTTTATTCATTCATTAGCCATTATATATGCAGTCCACTCCCTGACTGCTCAGGAGGGTCCACAGGAAGTTTGCTCAAGGGTTTTCTGTATTGTAGTTTCAATTTATTGTCCTGTTCTGTATCTCAATATACATGCTGTTGGTATTGTTGTTCTTGCCAAGATGGTTGTTGAATGGGTGGTTGTTGAATGGGTGGTTGCCATGGTGACGATTGCTGATGCAAAAATGGTTGTTGTCATTCAGGTGGTTGTGATAGGGATGGCTGGTAATCCTTGGCCTTATTTAGTTTGGAGGCTCGAACCTTTTGTAGTGTGATCAGCTTTTCCATTAAGGCCTTTGGGGTTAGTTTGATTATGCGTTTTTTAATGACTTGTGTTTCCTTTTCACCGTTATTTGTCGTTTGCGTGGACTGCGTTTCAGCCGTGTCTTCAACCAACAATGCTTGATCTTTTGTTTCACCTTGTACGTTTTCAGACTCCATAGTCACACAATACCCTCAACTTAAATATAATAAACAACACCTTTCATTGGATCAGTTACACCAGCCTGTTTTTGTTTGTTTCAAGTTTGAATCACAAACACCTTCACCAATATAACACACCCCTCAGTTCACAAATAGAACACGTCACAATTATTTCAGTTCGAGTTCAGTTCGTTACCAATGCATTGGATTTGTCTCTTTCATTTTATTTCAGGAAAACAGCCCTGTGTGTGTACACAGTTGTTTATAGTTAATTATGCCCGTGTATTGTGTTGATAGCGCAACATACCTGTCCGTGTCCAAACCAGCGCTTACCGTCGTCCAAACGATGCGTGCGGGCGCTTATCTGAAGTAAACAGCAGGCCGAGCAGCGTCGTCCTCACATCCCGCTACACAACGCGGCTCCGGATTGCTCCGATCCAACGCTGTCCTCAGCGATCAGCAGTTGTTCAATAGGACAATAAATCCAGCGATGTCCTCAGCGATCAGCAGTTTCTGGAGCCTGAAACGTCCAGCGTTGATCCTCTTCCTGGCTTTCAACTTAATAGTTCTCATGTTCTCAACAATAAGCCAGTTTTCGACTTTTGTAATGACTTTACCTGTAGTCACTGAGGTGGCAGTTAATGTCCTTTAGTCTGACGCGTGCGGCTTCAAATTAAAACAATGTCTCTGCTCGTTTGTACTGATGTTTCATTTATTGACGGCATTGCAGGTAAGTTATCATTCAGTCAACATTAAGTCTGCAACAAATCAATATTATACAGCTTGACAACATTCACCTGCTTGACACGGCGTTTGAGTACGGTCGAAAACTGTTTGGCTTCATTCTCCAAACTGCACACCTGCCTTCATTCATTCATTAGCCATTATATATGCAGTCCACTCCCTACGGTGGGCAACCCCGTGGTTCCTAAAGCCACACCCACACAGTCATACCGACACTAACAACAATCAAAACAAAGAAATCATATTTTGGCTTCAACAAATGTCAAGACTGGATTTTATGATTAATTTAATGTAACCTTCACTGAAAAAACTGCTTTTCTTTCAAATATAAGGACATTTCTAAGTGACCCCAAACTTTTGAACGGTAGGTATATCATACTGTATATATAATTCCATTTACATAATTATTCTTTCTTCATTCTCTTAACAAGGCTTGATTGGTTCATCACTGGCATTTTTTTGCATGTGTTTTATTAAATGGCTCCTCTGTCATGCTGAAAACTGAGTAATACAAACTGATAAATATTAGCTAATATCATGTTTTCTCCACTGACAAATGACGTCAAAGCAATGTGAATGCAGATTGAATTCCCCTGTGAATGATGATGAAGTGTAAACTAAGTCACAAATCAAGGCCAGAGTCTATGACTTGACCGTGTTCAAATGTCTCAAAAGCTTCTTTAAAGATCTTCAAAAATTCACCAAGAGAAGTCAGCATTCAAGAGCAGCAGGATTTATTTGTTGACAAAAAATCCAGGAAATAGTTCTTAGCAGTGATGACACCCCAAGAAAACCTGAAGATACTGAGCTGTGCACCGTCATTCATGCTGTGAGCGTTGGTTATATTTTCACTGCTATAGGGCGTATGGTGGGAGTGGCAGTTTTGACACCATTATACTTTTCTCAATCATGGCATCAGGTTATCATATTTTACCCCTAGGTCTCATTTTACAGAAGACATACGCAATAAGTTATCATTAGGTCTTGTTTTACAGAGAACATGCCCAGACATGTTCAAACTTTTTGCTCCACATCTTACCCTTATTGTTTTGTGATAGATTTCATGCATACTACACCATTACGTATTGTTATGTTTGTAACATTTTAAAAGTTAGAATACCTTAAGTTTACACCATTATGTTTTGAGTACTCCATATATAATTTTCTAAAAAGCATGCATCTTCACATCAAAGTTACAGGTTGTACTTTGTGATTTCCCTGCTGTGTGTGTGTGTCCTCCAAAGACACATAATTATTTCATCTTTTCATCTTTTGCTTTTAGCACATCGTACCCCAAGCACATCATACTAGCTCTCTTCAAGGCCTAATATCTATTTAATTATACAATTATCTTCAAAAGGACCACCAGCATACTGATCAGAATAAGTGAATTTAGCTAATAACATCACAGTGACTTGTGAATTAAAAATACTGGCTTAATAATTCAGGAAAGAAGTTGTTGGTTTATTAATGTGAGTCTGTTAAGAGACAGATATTTGGCGCCACCACCTTCTCTCGGTGGTATTGCATATTAAGGATCTTTGGTATTTGCTTCAGTTTTAAGCTTTGGTTGTTGCCACTTGACTCAAATGCGGTACAGTGTTTTAAAATGTAATGTTACGTGTAATGGCTGATGCAGCTTTCTGAGAAAAGTAAGCTTTAGATATGTGATGTGTGTTCATTATGCTGCATTCCATTATATTTTTTCCTGACTTTACTTTTGCTACATTTTGTCAGTTTGTGGCTGTGTAGCACAAACGTCACTCGGTGGAAGTGTTAAGCTGTGAAAAGGAATAAAATCTGCCGTGCCACTTTGAACACCTGTGAAAGATGTTCAGGCTTTTAAAACTGCATATTCAGCCCGGAGATGGACATGGAGCACATGAAGAGTCAGATATTTCAACACTGACAGCCTCCCAATGGAAATATTATGTGTGATTTCAGAGAGGGGGTGTTAACCAGAGCAGGAAAAAGTGTGGTCTGGTTCTCCCAAGATGATATATATGTGACACAGTGTGACTCATCTGCTACTGTGCATCCATAAGCTGTCTGGCAGATTTGGTTTTTTTTTTTCCTCTTTTGGGACAGTGATTATACAGTGTGGATGTTGGGGCTAAATTAGCCATGACTTAAATTAAAACATTTAATTCTTGACCGTATACCAGATAAGTTTAGCATAGAGAGGACTTTTATATGTGCTTGTTTGACGCTTTGAAGATCATAAAAGCGATTAAGTGCGATGTGCACTACATCAGGAGGTGATTGATTATGTGTTACGTGATGAAAGACAAGTGCCAGCGCCAGATACAAGTTTTTTCGGGACGGATGAGCCACCGACAAATTGTGCTGGTTTTGTAGCATTCATGAGGATACGTCATAGTGAATTACAAACCCTTAACGTTGCCGTCATGCTGTTAATGCCCAATCGACCGTATCCAATCCTTTGGCTGGACGTAGCGCTTGTGTCATGCAGCGTGACATAATGGATTTCACAAATGTTTTTGAAATCGCACAACTGAACTGAGAAGTGAGACAAGGAAACGACAGTTTCAGAGTTTAGCCACATATATTATAGCCACAGACAATAATGAAAGGCTTCATCATACAGTCACATGAAATGTATTTTAATAAAACACAATGTACACATATGCAGTCCTATGACCATACATTTGCTGGATCCTAAATAATAAACCTAGAATATGTCAAAGCATAGTTTCATTAGTCTTGTTTTTCTTCCTCTTTAAAACATCAAAATCAGTAGATGAGGTCAAATGAATGTAATACAACACTTGCGTGACAGACAAAAACCTTCTCCACGTGTTAAAGATATGCACTGTTATAAGGAACTCAAAGAATATTTCAGCATATAAGAGTAACAGTATGAGGCAAAAAATTCTCACTGAACCAAAAAAGTACAAAAAAGAATTAATAAATAAATCAAATATATACCATATAAATGAAATAGCTATGTGGTGGCTATGTTTATTATTTGTTTTTAATTATTTCAATCTGTAGCTTGTATTACAACCTTTTTTTTAATCTCTAAAACATTTAGAATGGTGAACGAGTCAATACTGAAAATACAGTAATAAGCTTTCATAATTAAATCAACTATGTACACGAGTCTGTTGCCATGCTAGTCGAACAACTAAATTTTTTATTTTTTAAATCCACACTATACAGTTAGAGCATAAAGCGGTCTGAACGTAAACAGTTTGTGCTGAGAATAAAATACTTTGCAACTATGCATGGTAATTTCTTTAATATTACTCTCAAAAATGTACATAACATAAAGGCCACACATGGGAACACTTCGTCTCTGTTTAGAGGGAAGGTGAACGTAGCTTTGACATAAATATAGGAACAAAAAACAGTCTCTCTCAGTTCAAGATGCCATTTTCTTGTCCATCAGCATCATTTGCTTCAGCCGAACCTCTTTTTCATCTTCACCCTCCAGCATAATTTCATCCTTCCCCGAGCAGTTTTGCTTGCCAACTCCCTCACTACCTCACCTATCCACCACCCTCTTTCCGGCTCTCCCGCCTCCACAGTACTTCTGGTTGCCCCTCCGGTTTCCATCACCCTGGACGGTTAATGACATTGTTAATGACGTTAAGTGAGTTCAGTAATGTCAACTGTAAAGGTCCACAAGGCAAAGGCAAGGGTTGGGGGGAACAGAGTCACCTGGTTGGTCACTGCAGCAGGGGGAGAAGCAGCGGGAGGCAGAGGCATGAAGCATGTGTTCACTGTGTTGCTCATGAAATCGCACGTTCTGCGGCGTATATTTTTGGAGTGACGGATTTGTGAGTCGTGGCTGTGTCCCGGCGGGCAGGGTGGAGGTGTGGGGAGGCCTGGGAGGCAGGTGGGGAGGCGGCGGGGTTCGTGATCGTCGTCAGTCAGAATATGGGTGCAGCAGCGGCTAGCAGCTTTGCGTTGGTTCTTTGTTTGATGGGTAGTTTTCAGTCCTCACTGGCTGGAGCGCGCAGAGGCCAAGTGGTCGCTGTGCTGGTTCTGGGCCCGAAACCGCAGCCTCTGCTTGTTCTTCTTCTTTGGCTCTTTGGTTCGTTGCTTCCCTGAACCACCTGAGAATAAGAAAGAGAGAAATGGTTATCCCTTTTGATCATTACCTCCTACAGAGTCTCAGAGTAACAACAGTTCTGTGTGTCAGACAGCCTTGTGTCAAACTCCTGTTCCACATGAAGATCAAAGCTGGATTCCCAGTAAAGTGACCATTTGTCCTAGACACCCAAACCCTCAAGGGGCTAAAAAGGGCAACTTTACCGATTGTATGTTGGATTGTATGGCAAATGCACTGACACGTAGTTCTTGCATTTTTACCTCATTTTGAAGCACTAACTGTCAAAATGTGTTTTTTATTTCTTTTTCTCTCCACATAATTCTAGTTTCTGGAGCTCTGTTGCCCAAACCTCCTAGGCTTGAGGAAAAGTATGTGTTCAGGGGCTCAATATGTGCCCACAGCTCCAGGGTGACTGAAGCTCTGCTTGTGATTAAGCAATAAATTCTCCGCTTTTTTGACAAACAAGTGCACCGCTGTGTTTGCCAACGCCTCACGGGGAGTCTGACTAGAAGCTGTGAGGTCACAATGACGAAAAAGAAATCAGAATGTGAGCATTTATTTAGGCATTTTGTTTGGTTTTGCAGGGGGAAAAAATCCTTGCAGTTCCACACAGAGACAGTTGCATCTAATATCCACTTTGACCTGGTTCACTATGAAGAGATTGTTGGCAGCTGCGTGGTGCTGTTGGCGGCATATTTGCTTTTAGTGCACTATGACTAGAAGTATACCATGATGCTGTGACAGACTGTATTCACGCTTGTACCTCATCATCTGGTCAGAATGTGTCAGCTGATGATGCAGCATACTGATGGGTGCAAAAGACTGCTTTCAGCTAACAGAATAATGACTTGTCAGCTCTGCTTCTCTTGGACTGGCATAGAAGTACAGGCACAGCGTGAACTCAGCCACTTATTTTGTGCTGGAGAAGTCAGGATGTAAGACTCAAGTTTGTATTTCATTACACTGTCCAAATTTGAACTGAACTAGAAGCTTCTTGAAAGAATCAAAGGGTGCTTTGGCTATTGACGGCTCATAGGGATTCCAGAAAGTTACTGATGTCTGACAAGTTATGCAACTTTGCTGATGAAAAAGACCATTACATAAAAAGTGAGTCTTACAAGAGGGAACATCACATACCAGGTTTGGGATTGCTCCAGCCCTCAGGACTGAGCCTCAGTTTTAAACAAATGTCTGTTCAGCCCAACACTTTTCACTGTCACTGCAATACAGAGGGGAGATAAGTATAGGAAGTTGCATAACTCTCTTTCCAAGTTGGAAAGGTCCCCCAGCCCAAGGTTAATCCATCCCAGGTTTCACTGGGATGGGCAAAGCATGCTGGGAACTGACTTCCTGCTCTCATGGAAGCTTGTGCGGTGGAGGTTCTGCACCCACGGCTCTCTGTGACAGAGAAAACTCTGGCTACCGAACCACAAGGCAACAATCTGGCTGCCAAGGCCACAAATAAGATAACGAGGTGTGTGTGCGAGATGTATTTGTGTGAGGGGGGAGTGAGTGTGAGGGAATTTAAGGGAAAAGAAAATCTAATGGGGGGAAAAGTGGAGTAAGGCTTGGATGATGAGACGCTATCTGGATCCTGATCTAGAACACAAAGAAACAAGCCACGCTATGGTTCGCTGAGGGGGGAAGTACAGGAAAGCGCTACAGAAAAACAAGTCTCCAACACAGGCTTTCGCTCCCCCATTTTGGGTCTTATTACTGCACTTGTTCAAGCTTTTTCTCTCACAAGAAATAGGTAACGGTGTGTAAAATGTGGCATTATCTCTAATTGCCTTCTCATATGTGCTGGAATTGCGGTGGCCCTTTAACCACCCCTACAAAAGACCTATTTCCCATTCTCAGGGCTGCACTGTGAGGTAGATTTGAAAATATTCACTCGTTTAAGCTGACATGCATAAGAAAGCAAGATATTGCTCCACTAATAGGGTATCCCAATGAATAATACAGATGCAGGCAAACATCAAACCATCTCAGAGCTATTTCCTGCAATTAATCTAATCCTGTTATTTTGAGTCACCTTGCCAATCTGAGCCATGGCAATAAAGTTTCTTGCACACAGCTCCCAGTTAAAATCACCCTTTGAAAACAACTTTCACATCTCTTCCATGAAGCTCTTGTTGCCTTCAAGTGAAAAATATTGGACTTTGTACACTTGCTTAGCTGATGCCATTTTAGATTTTTTGCATGACTTAAGTACAATAATGTTTGTTAAAGTAAAGCTGGAGCTCAAAGGCATTTGGCCTATAGGTTCGTTTTCCTAATTGCGCTTTAAAGAGGTAATTTACATTCAAAACAGTGTTGCTAGGTGCCTGATAAACACGGCTTTCAGTGCAATCAACTCAAGATGAATTACATTTGACGGCAATAAAGTACATGGTGCAGCATTAAACTCCCTCTGTAACGGGCAAAGCCCTCGTGGGCCATTCCTTGGATGCAAGGCTGCATTTAAACTGAAAAAGCCTGTATTTACAGCAATTGCTTGAAACACAAATAAATATGTGAGAGTTAGGTTAAAAAGTAGTTTTACTGGCTAGTTCAGGACTGGGCAGGAGATCTGTAATCCAAAGAGTTTTACGCTCATAACACACGCACACATACACACGTGCAGAAACAAATTCTGCAGCTGCACATGCAGACCGAGTTACTGAGGTATAACAAACACACATATTTCACTGGTACAGTGATTAGTCATTTTACAGCGATACAACTTAGTGATTAAAGTGGGGTCGATCATATAACTTCAACTTTTCGTGCGATACATTCCTACATTTCCCCTCTTTTCATGCTTCTCTTCCTGCCTTCTTTTTCCTATAACATAAGGAGAAAATGCATCAAGAAAAGGCCCTACCTGTCCACTCTACAAAGACAGACTGCAATAACTACGACATTCATTAGAACTGAATGAAGCTAACTTTTTGATGATATATTATTTCAATTATACACTACCATTCAAAAGTTTGGGGTCACTTAGAAATGTCCTTATTTTTGAAAGAAAAGCAGTTTTTCAATGAAGATAACATTAAATGAATCATAAATCCAGTGTAGACATTGTTAATGTGGCAAATGACTATTCTAGCTGGAAACAGCTGATTTTTAATGGAATATCTCCATAGGGGTACAGAGGAACATTTCCAGCAACCATCACTCCTGTGTTCTAATGCTACATTGTGTTAGCTAATGGTGTTGAAAGGCTCATTGATGATTAGAAAACCCTTGTGCAGTTATGTTACCACATGGATAAAAGTGGGAGTTTTGTATGTGAGTAGTGTATGTGTGGTTTTACTGAAAATAAAATTTTAAATTTGCAATAACAAGACTGAGCTACAAACAAAAATTCAACGCCAGTTCCACTGACCAAGCTTAAGCCTAGTCATAACTACGCCCACGTAACTATGGCTGTTGCCTAGCATGCCTGGCGTGCGTTATTATGACATACTGCAAAAAATCTCTCACTGTCTTACTAATTTGACAGATCTGATTTGCGGCAACAATGACCAATCAACGAAAAAGAAAGGTAATTTCACTGACATTGAAATAGGAAAATTAGAGCTGCACAGTCACCACAAGAACACGACGACTGCCAAGCATTACAACTTGATAACAAACAAGACAAAGCAGTCAGCTTGGATAGAAATACAGCAGACCGTAAATGATTGTTCCTGGGCTGCCTTTGTTCAGCAAGGCAAAGACAGACAAGTCTTTGAAAATGTCAGTATGCAGCGATATAATTGTGGTGTTTTTGGACAGGATAAACCTGCTTTTACTGGTTTGGTCAGTGCAGAAAGCGGATGTAAGAGAGTGATGTCTCTCCAGAGATTAATTCATACAAGCAATGAGATAACAGTAACGGACAGTTAAAAATGTCTCTTTCTTAAAACATATGGAACACATAAATAAAGGCATTCCAACTAGGTTGTTCTAAATTCGAACGCCAATATTTTAAGTGTAAATGTGCATCAGTTGCAAATATCGGTCATTGGTCTCCTTGATTATGAATAATGAATATCTGTATCTGCACTGAAAAAAATCAGTCAACCCCTACTATGAACTGTACATGAACTTAAAGTTTATTTCCTTAAACAAGCCAGTTACAATGAACAGAAAACATATTTTTAGGATTTTAAAGGCAGAGTGCATTTTCTGTATTTTGGGTAATATAACAAAAGTATTTTCTTTTGGATTAAATAATCAGTTTTCCAGTCAGCCTAAAAACTACAACCCTCTTTTGTTCAGTGCCTCTATTGCTACTGCCCTCTTACTGTGCAGGGCAGCTTTATTTCAATAGCTTTTTGCTGCTCCTTGTTTTGCCTTTGGCTGCAGCAAGTTGATGACAGCTGTCAAGACAGAGTACAAGTAAAATCATCATCTGACACATGGGATACACACACAGAAAGAAAAACTTATGTGGTTCTTTACAGCAGAAACCAAATACACTCCAAAAGCTGATGCTTGCTTTCCAACCTTCACTTTTAAACTGTAGCCACATAAATCAATACATTCTGTACCGAAGTGATATATTTACTCTAGCTGTGCTATCCAGAAAACCTTACCCATTAGACTTTTTTCTGATTCTGGAATATTTCTGCTCTGTATTTAGCAGATGTCCACAAGTTCGGACTCTTATGAGCTTCCCTGCAGAAGGGGTTTCTTCCTATCCTTTCCATCTCAGCACTGTCAGTATGTTTTCAGCCTCTGAACTAACTGATTACACTTCATAAACTCACCTCAACAGAAATTAGGACCATATTTCATAACCCAATCTCCATGCTGACAGCTAGAGGGCAACCAATCCCCACATAAGCCCCTTCCCCCCCGCATCTGATACAGTCCCAGTGAGATGGTCTCACATATCTACCCTATGAACTCCCATTTAGCCTTTGCTCAGGGCACTATGCATCTGAATAGTGAGCTTTCATCATCTCATATTTATGACCGATGTAATCACTTAAGCTGATTACCAGGGTTCACAGAGGAAACAGTTTAATTTGCCTCAATTGCTTTCAAAACCAAGAACAAATTCATAAATCTTAGAGCATGTAAAAATAATTTTGTCTTGGAAAGCACAGCGGGTTTCAAATCATTTTCTGTCTTTGTTTTGCAGCTGGCACAGTGAGGATCGAATGGAGAAGTACGGCTTTTATCAGAAAATTATAATCCCTCTTTATAGTTTTTCTTTCCGTTCTGGCTGCATTTATTATCACTATAGCAAACCACAATTTCACCAATGTTTGGTTTCCCTTCCTAGAAACAATTTTTCTCTGCCAGCTTGACATTTTGTGTTTGCGTTTTGAAATGAAAAGTTAATCAAACAAACAAACAAAAATCTCAAGAGCAAATCAAAATGTTTTGTTTATGTGAATCAGAAGCAGAGCCTGTGGTGGGATGGTTGTTTACCGCTGTCAGAAATGACCTTTGCTGAATTCCTTCATGTATCTGTGTATGTGTGTGCACGCGCCTGTGTGAACGCTGCACTTTCTGCTTCTGCGTAAACTGATTGTGAGCTTCAATACCACCTATACGAGCTTGAGAAGTACTTAGTGTCATTTCCAATCTTTTCAGCTGCCAAAACAGTGAGCAAAGAGATATTAAACTCCTCTGCACGCTCTGTGGTGGACGTTTCTCAATAACCTCTCAAAGCCAGTCAGGATCCACCGCTTTTTCGTTTTCTGCCCCATCTACCCCCTTTCCCCTCCCTGTGTCCCTGCGCTGCTATTTGAGGCTCTCAGCAATAATCGAGACGACTGTATGGTAAAGATCCAGCTAAGAGTTAAGCGCTATTAGACGTATCATATTATTAGGCTTGCACTCCAGAATAATATCTCCTTGCGGAATGGCAATATGACTACTTGCCCAACTGATGCACTGAAAGATAATCAGTCAAATCCATATCCAGCGGGGAAAAAGGCCAAAGCCAAAGCTCCCTTCGTCTGTGTCAAAGCTAATATCTTTGTTTTGGAAAGGGGGACCAAATTCAAGAATATGTATGAGTTTACATGAGAGGAATTGGGCTTTTATTTACTTTTTGTCACCATATAGACCTTCTGAGATTACTCCACTCAAGAGAAGAAACCATAGTTTTTCTCTGCTGGGCCTCAGGCTACTGCAGGGGTATCTGTGTGTTAACCTATAATCACAGAGGCCATGACCCGCTAGAAAAGAGCAATGCAGCGACCGTCGGCGCAGGCCAAGTGATTTCATCCACTAACGGCTCCGGCGGCAGCGCAGGAATCGAAGGCCTAATCTTATCTCCATTGCTTTGCGGTTTGAGAAAAATCGATGGCTGACCTCGAGAAGGCATTAAGACATACGGTAAATGGGATCCTATGCTGCTGAAAACTTGACTCTGCTCTCCTGTTACCCCATCCCTCCTCTCGACGCAGACGATCAATTAATAACTTTCGTGGGACGCGGAGGAGGTAGGGGGGTAGAACAAAAAAAAAAAAGAAAGAAAAAAAAATCCAGACAATTTTGAAGAAGATTCGAGTGGACTTAAGGAAGGTAAAGCTGGAATTTTTGGCGGCTCGTCTTTTTCATAAGCAGGCCAAAGCGGAGGCCATTATTTGTGAGGGAAGGAGAGAAGTACTGGCGCCAGTGAGATTTGATTTCAGTGGCAGAAATTGGATTAGCAGCCATTAAGGGCCTCCTCACACATACATTTATAATGCTGTGAAGGGGAAAGGATCTGTAGCCAGCCATTGCTCTCTTTACTCACACACCGACAACTCCTCTGTCTGGGAAAAGGTTACCAACGCTGACACTGCCCTATATTGCTGCTGAACTTAGTTTGCAGTTGATTTATAGGTGGGACGCAGCGGTATGACCTCAAGTGACCCATGGTTCATTAAGACGTGGGCCAGAGGTAAGCCAAAACTTTTAACGGCACTTTGTGCTCTTGTTTGCCATCATGGAAACACTGTAGGACAATGATTTGGCATTAAGGGCAGAGAAAAGCGTAATACAAGTGTAAAAAGGCAGAAAGTTGTAGTTATTACAAACCTGGATGGTTGGAAAAGCTACAGTGCTTGCGAGGAAACTCCTGTGACAGAGACGGACGTCAGATGTAGGAAAAAAGAAATCAGCCTTTTGACAGAGAGGACAATCATTTACAAGAAGCTCATCTTGCCAACCAACTGACAAGCGGCTCTCTGCACAGCATCACTTAGCCCTAACAAGGTTACTCTGGATCACACTCTTTCATTCACTCTTTCATTCTGTCCTTCCCTTTCCCCCCGTGCTCTGCTTATTATCACCGCGCTGCTGGGCGAGAATGATTTAAAACATACGCATTCCGATTTAAAAAGCTAATGTTGGGATTAGGTCGCTCATTATTTTCTCATCTATGACCCGGTGGAGGATCTGTGTGGAGACTTTAAGAAAAGCAGGTTAGCTCACCGCTCAGCTCTTTGATGCCTCGTTTCAACTGACAGTAAGTTAAAGTGAAAACCCAACTCGGAGATTAACGTCTCTAAGCGGAGAAGTCCCGGTAAAACATGCATGACTGACGCAGTGATTAATATGCCCGATGGTCAGTACAGACAGCCTGTTTTTTTTCCCCCTCTGGAGATGGTTGATCGCACCAGCGAGAAGCAGCCACAACCTGCCCGGGAAGGCTACAGAGCAGATGATGATCCTGAGCATTAAAGTTCTTCTCGATCACTCTTCTCAGAGTTCAAAGTCATGCTCTACTGCTCTGCGCAATATGGTAACTGTTGCCTTGTGCTGCTGGGCTTACCACCGCTGGCTCGAGCACTCAGAGGTAGGCTATCAAGTCGAACCGTTTCATGACAAATGTTAAATTAGGCCAGCGTCCAAAAAACTTAAGCAAGTTCCTGCTTTTCCAAAGATATTTCCTCTACTACGCCTTCACTTAAACACTCTTTTTAAAGAATGTTGGAAAGTTAGGAAAGACTTCTTCCTACTGTACTTGGAAAAACTCAATGGAACAAATACGTAGGTGAGATTCCTAGTTATGGACTTGGGGTCTCAGGTTGTTGAGATTTACTGTTATACTGGTATGTCAACATGGCATTGTAATCCCAAGGTTCAGCACTGCACTTTGGGTATATATAAAATCTCAAAGTGTTTTGTGAGTAAATTTAAAAATGACAAATTGACGATTGAAATGTCATTACATTTGTTTACTAATTCATAAACAGTAACCTGATGTGTTACATTTGTTCTGCTTCGGCTGGTTTCTCAGCCAGGCTCTGTCAAATGTGACTTTAACCAACTCCAGAGCCTTAAAAGCTGCACATCTTTACTTAACAGTAGAAACAGCAAACAGGACATCATGGTTTATGAAGTTGCTTGCTTATGGTTTTGAGGCGTTTACTGACAAACAACAGCTGCTCAGAGACTTCATGTCCATTCAACTTGAGGGAGCACATGCACTCTACAGTTTTACAGATTTCGATGATTGTGGAAATTGTTTTTACGGTGTGTGTATTAATTAATAACACAATATATAAACCAAAGAAGTTTTTGCTATGTCTTAACTCATATTTAAGTCTGTGTTTAATCTAGATCTCAGGTTATACCATGAAAACACTGAATATTAATTATTTTAAAGAGCCTCAAAAATCTTGTTTTTAAGCTATTTAAGCATCAGTAGTAAATCCAGTTGCAATTAGCTTTAGCATCAGTTGTTGTCATAAGCTACATTATAGCTTTAATGAAAAAATATAACAGTACAGCACTAAATAAGTCCAATATAAGAGGAGGTTAATATTAAGAGACATTTTCTTTAATTTTTTTTTACAAAGACTTGAGAATTAAATGAATGACGTCCTCTACTTACCTCAAATAATAAATGATTTTAGCTAGCTATCTTGCTGTTACCCCAAAATAGAAAAATCTTTTATCATAATGGGCTATTAATAGATCCTAAAATTGCTAGAATAATCCATTCAAAGTGTTCATTTTAGGTTGCAGTTGCTACTTTGCTATGCTGCCTGGCCAGCTACAGATACCAAATATCACAACAGTACCAGTCTCATATGCATCCACGGGTCTTCAAAGGTTTTCCCGTGCTGCATGACTGAAATCTAACCTCTGTGGAACAAATTTACAGCCTCCAACCTTGAAGAGAATGTTATTTTCTGATCTGGCTATTGGCCTTATCAACAACAGACATAGGGATGGCTGACTGATATGATCAGAATTTCAATTCAAAACAGCTTAAAATGAAATAAGAGAAATGCAGTGAGTTGTCGTGCACCCTTCTTGCACTTTCACCCGTCTCCCTACTGCACCACATGACAACTGCAGCGCAAACTCTCTTGACTGAAAGATGATTAAAAAAGACCACACAAGGGACCAGATGGTTTCTTGCCAATCCATGTAACATTTATTAGTTTAAAGCTGCACTTGGCAACATTTATATGGAAAAATACACCTGGCTTCTAAGCCTAAATAGTAAAGTGTGGATTCAACAAAGAATAGTATTTTTATTGTGCAAACGAATTTTTACACTCGCAATGGCTTCTTTTTCTCCATACTAAAACATAAATGTGTCTTCTAAACTGTCATAAGTAGATAACTCATCAGAAAACAACTGGACACAGCGAACTGGGCCTAGATTTCACCATCCCTAGCGGTAAAGTGGTTCAGTCATTATTTCTAATCGTTTGGTGGGGGTACCAGACACAGAACAGAAGAAAGTTGGTCTGAGGAGTTAAATCGCATGACGTCATATGGTTTCTGGTCTATGGCATACTGCCAACTGTTACTGTTTTCCCACTTCCACTTGGAGCTGCCAAAATGTAAAGATTTATAGTTTAAAGCAGAAATCTGTGTGCACACTGTCGCCCCCTGCAGCCATGAGAGGTCATGTGAATGGAGGCCTGCTGTTTTTATGACTCAACCTCTGCAAAACTTGGAAAATATGCCAGCTAGTGGGGTACGATACTCACTATTCATTTTTCAGCAAAGAATTAAGGCGTAAAGCTGATGATTATCAATTTTTTCCCACTGTAAATGGAGCCTTGCTGTATTGCAGTGGCTGTAATCGGCTCATGGTGTCATGAGTGGAAACGTCAGCAGCCAGGCAGTGAACAGGCATCGCGACGGCCCGTTGAGTCTGATGCGCCTCGAAACCGCAGGACTCAGAGAGAAGTCAGCAGCCCCCTCTGCGGTCTGCTATCTCCCAACTGACTCATCGACACATCTGGGCCTAAGTATATGGGGCTCTCCTGCCCCACGGCCACTTGGGTAAATGAGGGATAATTAGCTTTAGTTGACTTTAATGAATGGCTTAATGTTGTGTTTCATTTCTGATGAGAAAAATATAAACCTCAGCAGTTATCAAAGGGAGGCCCCGCACCGCTGTTCCTGAAGGATTGCCGCTAGCGTGGGTCTGTTTGTTTTTGCATTTGTTGTGTGCACAAGGGGAAGGCAGAGCGAGCTGAAGATAGCTGCAGCGCATGAGGGAGTGGTGTGACATGCGACCACAGATCCAAAGATCGGGGAATCTGTGGGGATATTCAGTAGCAAATTCATCATCGCAGCTAGTAAGTTACTGCAGATGTCTGTTTGTTTTAAGTCAAACATAGAAAGAGCCATAGCACTCCACTTAAATTTAATATCAAGATGAGATCGCCATAAAGCCTTTGATCCATCTTATAATTCCCATATGCTGTGATATAAAGCAGGAAATGTCTTGCAGAGTTATGATAGTCATCCATCTTAGTTTCCGATAAGTGTATTGCATTGAGCTGATGAAATTAATCTTTTTCAACAGACACCAGATCCAGCGTGGATTTATTTGTTCTATTTAACCTTTAATGACAAGCTTCTCTTAAGCTTGTGTGATATAACTGTCATTTACATTCACATGTCTTTACACTGACTCATCACCACTTGCCACAGCAGCTCAGTATAGTTCATTATCTTCGTTGTGCCATTAAAGAGTAAAAGCCAATAAAAGTTGGACTTGGCAGTTCAGTTTAGTGTAGTTTTACACACTGTACCTTCTTCCTTTTTACAGCAAATCAGGCCTGGCATCCTATGACTAATAGAATGATACACAATCTTTCTGCCGAACCTCACCAATCTTCCTCTCTCTGCATAAAGCAGCGCCCCATCAGGATTAACTGTACACTTTTAAAAGCACCCTCATACTGACAATGGATCAAGGCAGGACAACATCCTGCTATGAAGATGAATTCTTCCCGTCGCTATGAAACAAATATTTCCAACATTTATTATTTGTCTAAGGAGTGGAATCTGCCTCTCTGGGTCTGTTAATTATAATGTAAGTCTGGGCCTCCAGTAACAGGGGGTCAACCCTCAATGGAGGGCCCTGGATTGGGGATTTACCTGGCTCAGCCACCCTCCATGAGCCTCTAAGCCTTGACCAAGAATCCCTCTGCATAACAGCACTGCAGCCAATTTTATGGAGAGGAATAAAATGGTTGTTAACACAACCGTGAGGGGGCATACAATAAGGTGTACTAAGAGTTGGGGGCTTTCTGCACCCCTGTGGGCCTCTAAGGTGGAACAATGGAGATTGGGTGAGCGTTTTTAAGTCAAGCAGTGTTCTTCAAGGTCTTGGTGTGCAGCATAAACTATGAGCACAGCAGTTTCTGTCAAGTATTGCTGGGCTCAGATATAATCTGCAGCCAATTGCATGGCCAGCTAACTAACTTACTCTCCACAACATCACTTCATTTGTTACTCATTATCAAAGAGAGCATCAGATGTGGGAATGATCACAAATAAAAATGAAGAACACTTCACAATTGTGTGATCTAAGTTTGTTTCTTTCTGAAGGTGTACTAACCAACTCTACATGGCAATGAAAGTGCAATGCCCTTTCTTTGTTAGTGTTTCCTCGACACATGCACGCATCATCTACAGTAAAGTCACCACTAGCTCAATTAGTGAGGTAGCTACAGCTGCCACTATTATCATTGTCAACTGTATACACACTGTGCAAGAACAGAAAGCTTGGCAGGCGGAGCAACAGTAACTACGCTGTTATAGCCTTATAAAGACAGAGCAAGGTGATCCACACAGTTGGTATCTCCGCTACGCACGCAAACAACCATGTTTGTACATGAGGGTTTTTTGAGTATGCACGTTCGTGTGCACAATCTTGGTTTTCTAATTCCACCTGGTCTGCACCCTCCTGGTCTCTGTGGGTCTGTAAGGGAATGGGGAAGGATATAGGAGGAAATTGTCCAGCATGATTCCCTCTTTATATCTCATTTCTGCACAAGTCCTTTCATCCACCCTCCTCTCTACTGGGAAACTCCAAGAGGAAATCCCTCACATGTTTGGACATGGAGAACAACTGTCCCAAAACAGGACCAGACCTAACGAGCAGGGAGCCAAGCTAAGTCAGATGGGCTTAGACACTAAAACAGAGACAGGGGCCATCAGGATCATGCCGCAATCCCCGTGCAATGGCCAGTGATGAGGGAATCAAGCCCGGCCAGCGCTTTTTGTTTTCTTTGATTGTTCTGCTAACTCTCTGAGGGTGCTGTTGTTCAGTCTCTTCTGATCACCCAACGGACTGCGCATGTTTTTTGATAAAAATAGTTCATTAGTTCACAGCGGAAGAAAGGGGGGAGATGTGTTTGATGTGTTCACAGAACTCCTGTTGCACTGGGAGAGGTAAAGCCAATTCAGGAAGGACTTGATCCTCTCTAAGGCCTGTGCTGCATCAAACACTTGTCAAACACCAGGCAGACAGACAGCTGAGTGGCTCTGACAGATCTGATCGCAGACATGGGCAATAAGAGTCAGCGCCCGCTCAGCGTCTCTATCCAGGCACCACTCATACTCTTGTCAATAATCCCCCTGCAACTCATGAGAACACAAACAGAGGGCTTTGAGGCATATGGCAGACATTTTCTTGTTGTTTTTAACTGTGTATGATTACAGTGCAATTTCAACGGTCATTTCAGGGTCTCACCTTGCTGAGGAGAGGTTTGTGTACTCCCGACGGCAGCAGCATCTGCCAGAGATGCAGCAGGGGAAGGAGAAAGGAATCAAATCAAAGGGAGATTTAAGCTCCTACTAATCTGAAAGAACTGTCTCAAGGTCTGTCAGGATCACGGTCCTGAACCTTGCCACCCAGCGGGAAGGAGCGTTTATGTTTGAAGGGATTTGATATGGTACCTGGAAAGGATTGAGTTTCATGACACCAACCACTCAATCATGTCTTGAGATTTTCCTTGGAGAGTCATCATGTTCTGTGCTCTGAACAGGCCACATGAGGGGGATTTATTGCCTGACGGAACATCCACAATCTTAAAATTCATATTGAACATGATGTATTTTAGGTAGAGGCACAAGCCAAATGTGAGCATCCCAAAGGTGTCGTCCACCTGAGAAAATGCTAAGATTTAGCTGCACTGTAGTTGTTATTTTATATGGTCAGCACATGTGGCTACAGGGAGCGGATGCTGCCCATACAACTGTCTAAAATTATGAAAACATCACGTTTTTATAATTTTAAACATGATTTCATATTTTCTACTCCAGGAGAAATATGTGATTTTGACCTGAGAGTGTATTATTTAGGAGCTTCAGACACAGACTTTTCATAAGTTGTTGGTCAATACTGGACCAAAAACCCGACTCTAAATGCATCATAATGTGTGAATAGGTAATTCTTTGCTAACACAGTGGCCAATTCAACTTTAACGAGGTAATAATAGGTCAGTGTTGCGCTTACAGCAAGGTTTGTTGTCCCCAGGGGACCCAAAAATCAATTAATCCATGTAAAGTGTTTCAGAATTTATAAATGGGCAGCCTGTCACTTGATCCAGACCACAGTTTTTTCTTCCAGCTCAAAGATAAGCAGTTTATGACTTCAGGCGAGCTTGTGGAAGCTAGCTGGTGCTTGTGTTTTATGCTGTGAGAACATGATAGGGTCACCAACATGTGTTAATGTATTTGCTCCTAAAGCTGACATTTCTAACCTGTGACATCACCGTGGTGTTTTGCCTTTTTGCGTTGATGAGAGTGCAGCGCTCTACAACCTCACTAAGTTGGCCCTGGCCTCTACTTACCGCTGTAATGGCTGTGCTTTTAGTTTGCAAACCCACCTGTATTTGTCACTGTTTGTTCACACACACATAGAAAAACACCCAGACATACACACAGCCATTGGCCAGCAGGTCTATACTTGCTGCTTTGTTGTGTCTGCATGTCTGTGCACTGGGTCCACGCTCATGGGCATGAGTGGGTCAGCCTCTCTCTGAATCACCAGCTGTAATTAAAAGCTGTGATGTCTCTATGAAGACACACACTAGAGATGGAGGTGAGGAGAGGAGAGGAGAGGAGAGGAGAGGAGAGGAGAGGAGAGGAGAGGAGAGGAGAGGAGAGGAGAGGAGAGGAGAGGGGCTCCTGGTGGCTGAGCCAGTGCGACTGTGCACCAGATGTTTTCAGGCTCCCTCATTCGGCTCCTCGCCTTCCATCTTTTCTCCTCCAAGCCAGACCACTGGAGAGGGAGGCCTGCAGTGCACGCAGCATTGCTTCGAACAATGTGCGCCACGCGAACACATCCTCCTCTGTGGCATGCACATTGTTCCTGCAGCCACGCACTGATACATGATACGCCAGCGAGAGCGTGTCATTCGAGTGCGAGACAGGAAAGGAGAATGGAAACAGGGACGAGGAAAAGAGTAGATAATGTGGTGACTTGTTCTGCCTGTGAGGTCTGTTTTACTGTTTGTCGGTGTCTATTACATGTTTCTCACACTCTGGCTGTGCGAATGTCTGTGTGCGTGTGTGCATATGCATCCTCATCTGTCTGGCGTGTTGTAGATGTGGAGATGAAAGCGTTTGCGGCCCACAGGAGAGTTGGCAGCCGCAGCGGACTGGAGGTCTGGCAGACAGAGAGAGGAGCTGCAGGGATGCAGCACGATCACACAGATCCCACTCTGACCAGCTCGGGTTATCTAAATATGAGGTGAGAAACCCCTAACACCCCTGCGTTCAAACTAGGGTCAGCCTGATATGGGTACTTGATGTTTTCAGAGTAGACTGAAGAAGAAAACAGATGACAGTCTGAAGTTTTCCTGCGATTTTACTCTGAAACTTCACTCTACACGGCTCACTTCAAATCCATAATACTTCAAGCACTGTAAGCAGGTTTCATTAGCAGTTTTACAGATTACCACCCTTGAAGCTGGTCTGTAAAAAGCTTTAGTACCTCACTGTATCGTTTTCTCTGGTCAGCCATCAGATATAAAAAGGAAATGATCACCTCCGTCACTATCAAAAGTGGTCTGTGGATCTCTGGCTTGTAGTCGTCACATATTTTATAAGAGTCCCATATATGAGTGGAACCTTACTTCAAAGATCTCATCACAAGCTGTTGCCATCCATCCTTGTAAAGACCCAGACTGTGTC
The DNA here is from genome assembly GCF_022539595.1 of Amphiprion ocellaris. Lineage (NCBI taxonomy): Eukaryota > Metazoa > Chordata > Actinopteri > Pomacentridae > Amphiprion > Amphiprion ocellaris. The sequence continues at coordinate 29,497,845 of NC_072774.1, forward strand.
TCAACTGCTGTAAAAAATCACAGGGTGTAACGCCATCGGCTGCCCATCAAGGGAACATTCACCGAAGGTCCGCTTTATGGCCCCAACCGTGTCATGGGCAATATCATCTCATGTACTGCACAGTGGGGGGAAATAGCTCCCGTTTGTGGGGCATGAGAACATGAAAACATTCCACTTTTGTACAGTATCTCCCCCTCCTCCTCTTCCTCCCCTGCTGCCTTCGTCTTCCCCCTCCCTCCTGCTGCCACTTTGTTTGTTTGTGTACGTCTGTTTTTGATGGGGCTGTTGATGTCGGCCCATATGCCTCATTTCCTCTGCCAGAAGACGACAACAGAAGCCTCGCAACCGATGCTGTGCCCCTCGTCTTTGACACTGTGATCACTGTGTGCTAGCCCATGCAGGTCTTTAAACTTTAAACAGATGATTGATTTAGGTTTATGATCTCAATCAAATGCAGATTGCAGCCACAGATGAGTGTCAACATTCACTTTTGGCTGACAGATGGACATCCATTCAGCATCAAAATACTTTTTAGGGGGATTTCTGCATCAGCTAGCTCTGACTGGAACAGAAATAATACCAATGCACGCCTCACAATAAGACAAGCCTAACAAATAAGAGGCTGTATGTAATGTGCATACAGTCTACCAAAGGCAGTTCAGCTAAACCACAACTCAACTGGGCCAAAGAGTGTGAAAAAAAAAAACTTTGCTCGCACCCCTCCTCTTTCTTCCTGCTTGGAAAAGACCAGATGACAATAATGTGGAGTATGGAGCCCCAGTGAGGGCCGCTGACCCCTCCTCTTCCATTTCTATCCCTCCACCCCCTGGTCTTTGAAAGGCCTCCACATGTTTATGGCTCATGCCTGTGGTATGACGATGGATTCTCCATATAAAAGCCAGCAGGATCATGGGGTGTTTCAAATATTGCTCTCTGAAGACAGTTGCTGACAAAATGACAGCAGCCATATTTATTTTGGTCGGAGAGCAGGGGCACTTAGTGGGAAGTTAATCAGAGACCCCCCTCCTCCACTTCCACCTTCCAACCCCCTCAAACAAGGAATGCACCCAGCGCACAAAAGTCTCTGAGACTACTGGTAATGACTTTCTTCAGCAATGTAAGATTTAACACCACCAAGCTGCACAAGAGGCAGAAAAATAAACCCAAAAGTTTGGGTCTGAGACCATCGGCATAAAGCAAGTGTTGATTGGCTGTCCAGACAAGAGCCTAGATAATCAATTTTGATGAGATATGAAACATGAGCTCAGAGATGAATGTGGGGGAAAGAATAATGTATCGCAGAGATTTTGCAAATATGGAATAGCTAAAGCAGAACTCGTGTTAATTTGTGACTGCAACCGCAGCGCTGACCATAACTGCCATTGGCACTGGGAGGCAGCAGACCTGGCCAAGTCAGTGACAGGTTGATGTGTCTATCCTCTTCACCCACACTCTTATTCACTACAGCACAGTGCAAAGCTTCCAAAATACTCTCAGTCCTCTCAGCTTCACAGTCATGTGAATAGTTTAAGGAAATCGTCATTCTGTTTGTCTGCTGCTGAACTTCCTTTTTTCATCTTCACAACCATGTTTGGGCTGAATTTAATTAAATTAATGACTGATGCAAGCTTGTGCGGTGGGTGGTGGTGGCAGGTGGGCGTCTTCCCAGTCAGACACCAACCCAGGCCCTGTGTCCGGAGCCAAGACATCAATGCTGTCCAAAGGAGACAGAGTGCTTCTGAGGCCTTCTCACCAGCTACTGTGTCAGCCCCTATGGAGCGGCCTTATTAAATGAAGATTAAGCCGTGGCTCCACCAGTCACAACAGACTGCAGCAAGAGGCACAAATAATCACTATGACAGGGTGGCTGCCAATTAGTGTTCTCCTTCTGTCCTGGGAAAACGCTCCTCACTCCACTCCCGCTGGCGGGAAGACCTGATCCGGATTGTCCGTGATATTACCCAGGCCAGAGATCACTGTTAATCACCACCTGCCATTCCTCTGCAGCAGAAATCAGAGCAGGATTTGTTATCTGTGCACCAGCTCTCCCGTCCGAAAGTCCCGACTTCCTGTAGAGCACACCCGGTGAACATTAATTGGAATAATGAGATAAGTAGATGAAGGGACAGAAGTGCCCAAGTGCTTTTGTTAGAGTTCAGTGGTGGCTTGAGTGGAGCTCAGTTGTTGGACAAACTACCCTGTGTTCTATTCTGCTGGGACAACAAGAACACGTTCCATCAGTCAGGCTCAAGTTGAAAGTGTGCATCTGTTACAGAAAAAAGCAGGAGGACGGCTACATATGACAAAAACACATCCAGAAATGTGTTTAGATGCTGGGTTTCCCAGCCAAACAGAGGCCAGACTCAGATGGGATCATGCTGAGTGCGTAACTAAAATGCTCAGAAGTGAGTGGCATCTTTCACCAGGGCCTAAACCCCTTGGCTCAATAAGTATAAACACCAAAATTGTGTGTAACACGGTCATACGCATGCTTGCGCGTTAAATGCTCTCGCTAATATGCAAGGATGCCAGAAACAGGAATTGTTTGGTGTTGCAAGCAGCGTACACCACAGACAAACCAGTTGAGCTTCCTCCAGAGCAGATTTGTGGCAATCACCGTTGCGCCGTGCATCACTTTACAGGAGCAGAGACTTCAGAGCAGATGGTTCGCAGACGGAGCGGACTAGGAGGTCCACAGTACTGTAGATTCACCGCAGAACCAGACTGGCTTCAGACAGAACCTGGCATCAAACCCACCAGTCGACCAAATCTTCCTGGAGTCTGGTTGATTTGGTGCGGATCTGGCCTCATTTTGGTCCCCTGCACCAGACTGGAGGTGTTTGTGTGGCAGTTTAAACAACCGCCTTAAATACAGACAAAACCCTTGTAGAAGTTTAGATGTCACACTGTGAAGGATTGATGAGGTGATACAGTGAGTCTAGGTGGGTTTATTCTCTTCTACACCCTTGCCACAGAATGCGGTCGAACAGCATGAGTACAAGAAGTAGTTATCACAGTTACAGTACAAACACAAACTGCACAGAGCAGTTATGACAGACAGTATTAGTGGTGGCTGGATCCAAGCACTCAGATGACTGATGGGATGGAGGGCTTGGCCTCGGCTGAGCCCTACAGCAGAAAGGGTTTCTCTAGTTACACACACAGGAGATCAATACTCCCACAAAGCCCTGCAGCTCTCCTAAGTACAGGTACATAATCCAATGGCCAAAGATAATCATTACAAGCTCCTTCTCTCTTATGCCTCCTCTCTTTGCCTCTTTTTCTTTCCATGAGGTCAGCAGGGTGTCTGTGAGTCTTCACTGGCTCAGAGAAGCAGTCGTGGAAGCATTTTGAGTGTAAATTGAACTGCATTGTTCTGGAGAAGCCAGGTCTTAAATGTGTTTCAGTTATCAGTTCCAAAATTTGCTAAGCTGTAACTTTTTACTGTTCCATAACTTCATATTGTAAAACTTCTGTTCTTGTTTGGGTTAACTTTGAGCTTGGCTGCCTCCTGCAGTATGAACACTCCTAAAACGTCTACTTTTACCTACAAATCTAACAAGCACAGCTAAACAAATGTCACTCCTGTCTGCTGCCATTAATACTTTTGTGCCATCTGAGAATCTGAAAGCCGATTTGTAGAAACTGTTGGAAATTAGCTTGAGTTGCAATTGTGTGTTTGTGTTGGACTTTACTCCCTCTTAAATCCCAAATGAGGGATTACATTAAGAGTGGGAGTTTTGAAGGTTTTAACTATTTAAGTTGTTTACACAACATCTAATGTCACTGACATGGCAGAAGCATGGTGGGTGGGCAGGAGAACAAGTAGGAAAATGCACAGAATTGCTAGGACAGATAAGCAGAAGAAAAAAAGAAGTAAAACAAGGAATCAAACTTGTCACACACATCTGTTTGTAAACCAGTGAATCTGATGACAGGGGTTGCTGGGAAATCTCTCTTGGGAATTCCTTAAAGGCATCAATACTGAGCAGCCAGGTGCTGCAGAGTTATCACTCTCCTCACCTTTCCTCCTCTCTCCTCCCATCAGCTCACAAGACAGTGAGAGGGAGGAACCCAGTCTATCAATGCTGATAGCACCGGAGCAGCTATTAATAAAGTCTCTTTATTGTTTCTAGTCTGTTCAGAGTAACACTCCAGGGATCTAGATGATAGAAGAGCATTTTACTGTCTCAAGGGTACAATGCAAATGTCTAGTGCTAGTCAAGCAGCTACAAGAGCAGACTTTCTTATTCCTCTAGAGATCATTAAGTACTGTGTCCATATTGTATGAAAAATTCTGTGTTGGATTTGAAAAGGTCTTTAGACATGATTAACAAAGATGGTTTTCCAGTCTTTGGTTGTGATTATTAGCAATAGCAATAGCAATTTTTTTTTTTTTTTTTAAATAAAAATACAGATTTGGCAATCCAATGTGACTTCTGATGCTTATATATATTTTTAAACATCTGTCTTCTCTATATACTCTAAATTGTCTCACATGCAGTTTAGTTGAGGGCTGCAGTCTTCTCTAGAGAATACTTCCTCACCATTCATTGCAATCCAGTTACTGAAAACAAACCAAATCTTCAATTTATATGTGCCAAGCTTCAAAAGTTGGCTTAAAATTAGACTTGCAGTTGAATGGAAATAGAGCTTTGACAGTGCAACGACGCACATTTTATCTTTCGGTGCGGTCCACAGAATCTTTCTCTGCCGTTTTTTTGGGACAGAGTTTGTGATCAGGACACTGCTGTTCTGGCAAACACTGGCGAAGAACAGCAAATGAATCCCAGCAGGGCGAATGATATACGGTGTTTACACTGATCGGCAACTTGCACGGAACACATCAGACACGGTTTACACGACTCGTCATGTTTGCTGTGAAAACGCCTCGCCTCTTGACATTATCTGGGCTTTACTTTCTCCGCCTGTGTATGTTTTACAGAGGGATTAAATCTTTGCAGACACAGAAGGAAAAAGAAGAAGATCATTCGCGTTGTCCTTGTGCACTTGGGCTAAGCTGGGAGACAGGGATCTGTCAATGACGTCCAGTGTAATTTAAATACGCAGATATGTAGAAATGCAAGCCAGGGTGATCAGATAAGCATCGCCATAAATAGTGTATAGATACATGCTGCTTCCTCTTATTTCCTGTCTCCATTTAATCCACAGCATCTTTACAGTCTGCGGTTATATAATCCTGTGCTTATCCTAAACATTGGTGTCTGGTGTCCAGTGAGAGGAGCTGATAAAAATGTTCATTTTTAGACTGTCTTCAGTTCCAAGTGATTGTTACAAAGAGTTTGTACATTTAGATTTTCTTGTGAATAAAGAAAATTGGTTATAGTGCATTGCAACACCTGTTATTTTTAAGGACTACTCTGGGCCTAAAGCTCGCAAAGTTCTTGAAATTTGTATAAATTTAAACAGTCATCAAGTGAGGTACTACATAATGAACTATACTGCAGTCTTTCTTGATCTTCTTCCACAGGCTTTTACCGCTTCCTGATCACCTGCATTTCAGAGGGTGGCCTCTCCTCCCTTTGGATAACTCTTTATTATCACTCATGGGAAGTGATTATTTTACAATGTCAGTCGGTCGAGCTCCCATGCGACAGCGCTGGATCTGTGGAGTGTTTCTCCTCCTGTTCGACTTCAGCGGCTTACATTTTTACATTGTATTTATTTGAACTGTGGAGTGTTGCATTTCACTGGCTTTTGCCAAGTGGGAATTTTTCACTAGCAGTGGGGAATTAATAACACATGCCTAAGTCTGATATTTGCCTTTATTAAACTGGCCACCACAGCACTTCACGAGCCCAGAGAGTCCTAAGATGCACACACAGTGACATTTTCACACACAATTTGCAACCACCAGAGATGTAACTCAGTCGCTGGATAAGGAACTGTACTGAGAGGTTTACAATGACCACATCACCAGGGAACAGTAGCTTTAAGTAAGACGGACACAGGGAGCCTGTCGGTTTCTAAAGGACTGAAGAAAAATGCTTCTGCTATGCACTCAGTTTATACTTAACAACTTACCATCTGTGACTTCATGCGTGAGATAATTGACAACAGTAACCCGGCGGAACAATGCCAAATTTTAATTAAAGAAGGTCATAAAGTTTCTTGGAAAAGGTCAAACAGGCACTGCAAAGTCATGAAGAGGTGCACGGGGGTAGGGGAGAATTTCCCCGACAAACAGGAGAGGGCTTTAGGAACTAAATGTGCCATGGAATCACAGTTTCCAACCCAGACAGCAGCCACTGCCTTGCTAGTGCTGAAATATGAGACACTATCAGGGTTTATTTCAAGTTTATTTACTCTTTCACCACTTCACTAAATGACCCTCCCAGTCATCACTCCAGGCCAAAAATGGAGAAAAATCCTCGGAGTTACAATATTTTCCTTTTTCTGTTCAACAATGTTTTTCTTTTTTTGACAGACTGAATGATAGCTGCCACTGTAATTGCTTCCTTATTTGGTGAATTAAATATTTACACTTGCCCTATCCTAATCCAAAGTTTATGAGAGACGTAAAAGTACATTAAGGGAAAAGACATTTATTTTAAAAGGACTGCTAACTGAGGCCATCACCCCAAATGGTGTGTTTGGACCGTCTGAGAGAAATGGTTTAGTTTTTAAAAAAAAATATTTCCTTTAGCTGTATTTGCACACAGAGAAATTCCAGATTTGACTTCTCATTTAATGGCCTGACATACACGCTGTGTGCACCGCAAATATCTCTCAAGTTGACGGGAGGAAACAGAGACGGCCATTGAGGAAACCTGCAGTTTGTACTTTGAAGAATTCCACTGAGGAGACGAAAGGAGATGGGAGAGAGGGTAGGGAAGTAGACCTCAGAAAAAGAGCTGGCTAGAACAAGACTGCCATGGAAAAATACTGATATTTCATGCAAGGAAACGCCACTGTGCACCTCAAAAACACAGACGGTGAAAAAACAAGGCTGAGTGCGAGGGTTACATGAGACAGGTGGAACTCTGAGAGAGGGGAAGGAGTTCTCCTTTGGGATAAGTGGGCTGTTTTCTTTAATATTCACCCGAGTAGTGTATACTTTAAAGTGATGGTGGATGGAGTTGGGACTGACTGACAGAAGGTCTATCTCACACACCTCGACATATGACTGAATAACATCCTTACCTCTCCTGCAGTGCCTCATGGCCATTTTGCACATCCTGGACTCGGCGATGGTTGGACAGGGTATTGTGTCCTTGGGTGGTTTCTTTACAATGTGCCGCGTCCGGGTCTCCAGACCCCACTTATAGCCACAGGTTTTGTTTCTTCTGGTGCAGGCTCCCCATTCGCTCCACTGACCCACCTCACAGCCCTCTGCAGAGACAGAAACAGTGATGTGCAGTGAAACCACAGAGGAGTGCCATTTAGAGGCAACTCAGAGACCCCAGGTCAAGCTTTAATGCAGGTTGAAGGAGCTTTACTGGGATGCTATAACTTCTTTGTGTGTGGTCCCAGTCAAAATGCTTGTATTTGGGTCCAAAATAAGCAACAAGAGGCTATAGAATGCTGTTTACAGGTAGAGAAAGGTGTAAAAAAATACAAGATAGGTTCATATTTTTTTACATATTTGTTTTGTTTCACATACCTCCACACTCCATGGTGTCTTCCAATGGAGCGAAGCCCTCGGGGCACTTATCAAAGCAGCGCCCTTTGTGTAGGTAAAAACCCGACTTGCATTTGGTGCAGAAGTCTTTACTGAAGCAGGACTCACAGTTCTCTATCCTGCACCCTAGAGGAAGTATCAGAGAAAGAAGAGAGTCATTAGGGTCTGAACAACCCTCTCATCTGGAGTTGATCGAGAGCTAAAGGAGCTTGGGGAAGATGGTTCTTGAAGGGATTATACTGTTTCTCCCGCAAAAAAAGCTGACAATGCCCTGTGAATCTTTTCTGTCCTGGACTCAAGTGCATTTCAGAAAAGTTGTTTTGTCTGACATCAATTTTTTGTCCATTCTTCTGTTCCTGTCTGGCACATTAACACAGTGAAACCCCAACAGCGGAGATGGTGAGGATTTATGTCACGCTCAACTCTTTCAACAGATTCAACCAACATCCAACAATCTGGATACAAACACAAGCTCACATGTTTTCAACTAATGGTTTGCTGCAGCAGGAAGAACACATCCCATTATATCTCTGAATAGCACACTTAATATGCTATCTTATCACTCGGCACTGCTCCAATCTGTGTCTGTTTCCATGACTGAAGATTATTGGGAAGTCAGGTTTTCATTAAAGTGTGAATGATGGCTTATGATCACTGAGCTGGCCAGCTGTGTGGATCCTTTAGGTTTTGGCTACGATATAAAGAGGGAAGGTGGGTTTGTGAGGGGAAAGACAGGAGGGAGACGATCATATTTTGCTCCGCTTTTTCAAATAAATGCTGATGCATTTAGTCAGCAAACACAACAGCGCACTTATCCTCCCACGCCACGCCCTGCTGCTGCGCATGACACACAGCGCCGCACTTGCAAAGAAAGGCACAGCAATGTGTCATCAAGCTCTCTGCAAATAGCACGTCAAGCAAGGCCAAATTACAACAACCACACCAACAGGGCGACACACAGGCCCACATGATTAGAAGGAGCCTCCCAGAGCTGTCTAATTTATGTCACTCCTCTCAAACTCAATGTGGCCCTGTTGCCCAATAAGCCCCAAGTGTCAGGGAACCACAATCTATAACCTGCAGCCACTGTCTCCTTCCACTTGCAGGGGGCTTTCCAGGTAGGGAGTCATCTGCTCCTCGGATTGTAGCTTGTTGGGCGACGCAACCGTGCATTAGCTCGTGCGCTGTTCTTGGTGCGTTAACTGTGATTTTCCACATGCAAGAGCGACAGAGGCTCTTTTATCTGTGACCCTTGCAGGGCCCAGGGAAGGGAAGGTTCTCACAATCACACCCCTTAATTACCACCATCTCCAGCTAACCATCAGGCCTCCTCCTCGACATTCCTCCAAAACGAGGGGGTCCCTCCCCGCTTTACTTTGAACCCTAAAGTATGGCCTCTGCCCACTCACTCTGGTCTCACGCTTTCCCGACCAGTCTAAACAAACCATGGACACACACACACACACATATGTACAAACACACACATACCAATAAGATATGTCTAGAGATAGACCAACTCCACGATAAAGCTGCACGCCACATTCTGAAAAACGTAGGTACAGCAACCATAAATCAATCTCTTTAGCAATTTCCTGTGTTCTCACATCAGTGTTCAATCATCTGATATCACGATGTAATCTGCTTATTTTCTCGCTCCATTGCTGCATTTTTCTATTTCTAAAGTTACCCAGTTCTGTAGAGATTTTGATGTGGAATGCCTGAGTGTATCAATGCACTTTTTCAGCCCCCTTTTAAAGCTATCTGCCTCTCATTTATTTCTGTCTGAGACTGAATCGAGTAATGTTTGGGTTTGATACAAAACAAGCCCAATAGAGGGAACAAGCTAATAAATCACAAAGCTAATTGGAAAGCACAAAGCTGTCTTTTACTCTTCACACTTCCCAGGCCTGTCATCACCTGAGAGACTTTTAGCTCCCAAACAAAAAATAGAAGAGTAAGTGGGGGAACAAGAACATCTGGCAGTACTCTCAAGCACTGGGCATGTTGTGCAATCCTCGGTTATTGACAGTAAATATGAGCAACACAGATGTGTGGAATATTGTATCCTTGCAGCAGCAGTAGCACTTGACAAGGCTTTTGATTAAAACATCACTCTTGGTTTCAGTTTCAGATGTAGTCAGACAATGGCTTACATGCCAGGAAATCATGATTTTCTAAATAGAAGATAAGTAATGATGTCACTTGGGGAGATGGATGAGGTGGATGACACATCGATCTGGCTCCATGGGAGTTAGAATGCAGCAAGGCAAAGCTGGAGGGTCAGAGGTCATCAGGGAGCGAGGTGGGTAGGAAGGGATCATTATGACAGACATTCATCCCCCAGTCCAGCTATCAGCCAAAAGGCTATCTGGGACAGCGTGGGCTATCTGGGACGCTGGAGGAGCTCCTACACTAACCACTGGCCAAGTCAGCAGTTAGGCAGCTTGTCCAGCAGCTCCAGAAACAGATACAGGGGAGCGGGTTCATTCTCCCTGCGGGATTAACCTCTGGACCACCTTTAAAGTCTTCATCTAGGTGCCTCAGGGAGACTAATGAGAAATAACGAGGTCATCAGATCCCATTGAAGGTCCGGTGTTCCAGGGACTTAAACGTATTATCATCATTATCTCCCAGCCTGAGTAATATTATGAACACAGGGGGGATAGCCTCATACTTCAGCTCTGAGAGCAACTGCAAATGTTGTCAGTAAAGTGGCAGAGGGCACTCAATTTAAAGGGATATCATGAGTGCTGCACTAGTTCCACGCTTACCCATATCACTGTTACACATTTTTTGTCTGATTTTGCACTTGAATTTTGTGTGGTTTTGCATGCAAAGTGCATTTGAAGTTGAGAGATGAGTGGCCAAGTGTCATGTGTGATCTAATAGCGCATGCTTGGCAGAAGACAGTCCTTCTGCTGTGGTCTGGACGAGGAACCCGCTGATTTTATCACGGACACTCAAAGCGTCATGTCAGCTTCAGTCAACTTGTGTTGCTCCACAGGCAGACAGTACCATGTGTAATCACTCCATTAACTGACATGAATATTCACTGCGTAAAGAAAGGGCGCTAAATCATTTTGTGAAAACTGAGGAATCTCTTATATTCCGCATGGGTATTTTTTACGTTAGTGGAACTGGAGGTGGTTTGTCAGACCACTCATCAGTCTACCAAGAGAGCCTCAGCCTCCTCCACAAAGCTAACCAGACGCAATGCTGCACAGCAGGAGTGTCCATGTTGTAAAAAGGCCTGGCAAAGTGAGGGGGAAAACAAGCCCTCTTTTTCCATCCTTCGCCTCCAAGCTAAGTTGAACAGCTCTGACCTACTCTCTAGGCCCCAGGTTTGGCTGACATGGAGGCTTTGGCTTGCTCGCTGCCACCCAGCCATGTCATGCGGGGCTGCAGAGGCCAGAGCTGCCATGTTCTTCCCCACTTTCTCCGTGCTGTTTTTTCCACATGGGTGCTCCTCCGCATGCTGGCGTCGAGCTAGGTGAAGCAGAGGTGGTGTTCCTGTCAATCAGCATCTCCCAGAGAGGGATGAAGGATGGCAGATGTGTCAGCGATCCTCCGAGCTTCTTCACTCCAGGAAACACAGTGTGTGATATACCAGGTTCTGCTTGTGTATCTGCTCAGGCAGCTCCAGCATGCACACACAGACAGCTCAGGCTTCAGACAGTGGTCAAGCACAGACAGCCCTTCCACTCACACTATTGTATGCACAATTACACACTGTTTTGAGAAAAGACCCAGTTCAACTCTGTGTCTGGCTGTAACGTCCTGGGAGCAGCGCTCCGTTTGGTGGGTTCATTGTATTGTCTGGCAAACCTGAAAGTGCGGTTAGTAAAGCTGTGATGATTAAATGTCCCTCGGTAAGGCTCAAAGGCCAAAAGCAACTGGTCTTTTTGTTGGTTAGACTGTGCAATGGAAATACCCACAAGCTCAGATATAGTGCGAGGAACAGGGAGCTTGAATGAGAGAGAGCTAAAGAGAGAGCAGCCGGGACTGCCAGCTAAAAGTTGCAAAACCCATGTTAGTTTTTTTACACACCCTTGGTACCCATTTGGTTGAGGCCCATGATGCATGGCTCTTATCCGACCAAACAAATTCCCAAGTTCCACTTTAAAACTAAAACGAGCTTGGAAAAGATATATCCAATCCGCTTCAACTTCGAGCCCTAATTTGATGAGACAAAGACACAACAGTGGGATCTGGTAACAAGTTTTGCCAGTCCAAGAAATAAAGTGATCACAATTACAATTCCAGTTTCAAAAAATGACCTCCGACATAAGAGTCTCTAGTGGCACATTAGGCTGGCACTGAATGAGCTGCGATATTTGAAACACACTTCCAGGATATTGGCAATCTCAAGCCTTGAGTAGACTAGTTGTTGGTTGGCAGCGCACACAGCTGGGGTTTTAAATCTGCTGCAGTGGGGTAAGAACTGGGCTGGTGGTAGGGTTGGTAGTGTATGGATGTGTAGCAGTGGGGGGTCCACAATGCACCCTGAGGGAGCAAGTCTTGAATGCAGCCTTGCTCTCAGTTTGACCCTCTCAACACTTCGTCTCTTATAGAAGACAGCTCTGATAGTCGCCTTTCAGCTCATCATTTCTTTTTCAGCTGGTGATACAAAACGACAGAATGAGCTCTGACTGAGGATTGTATGTTAAAACCGAAATATTATGAAATGTGACTGATGGGATTGAGGGGAGAGCATGACTGCACAGCATTCATGCAAATTTGGCTGTCTGTATAAGCAGCACAGTGTGTGACCGTTGCTACAAATCTTCCCTGTGTAGCTTTGGGTTGACACCCACAGACACTGGTGTGGGGCCTCCTCTGGGATGCTGATAAGAACCCCTGTGGATAACACTGGGGTTACTGCATATGGTTTATGGCTTGTATCAACCCGTCCATTACCTGCTGAAAAGAGTTCCAGCAAAGCAGAGGCCCAGGAGCATAATATATAGTCATGCAGAGAGATATTATGCAACAAAAAGACATTGCTAACGAACCAGCTACATCTTTGTAATGGTAGTTAACACTGTGGCCCCTGTGTCTCGAGCCTCTTTGGAATTCAGCTGAACTGTAGCTGCAAATGGGTTTCCAGTTATGTTATTTTGTGGGGAGTATAGTTCCCATTGTTTCTGGCTCTAATTATGGTGTTATTTTCTCGGCAGTGAAAGGGAAACCCCCAGAACATTGAGTCTTAAATTTAAAATGCATCATGTGAGGCGCAGTTTCTCAAGTCACATAGAGAAGTTGTTGGGTAGGTATAGTGAAGCCGATGAATGAAGATGTTTGAATTTGGGCACAGTTAAATCTTTTCTGTGTTACATGGAAACTAATGTTTGGAAATTGTCTCTAAAAGCAGTAAGTAATGAATAAAATTACATTCTGGGATGCTATTCTTACCTTGGATTTGATCACAACCGGTGGCAACACTGAGTGCCACTGAATATGAGCATGATTTTAAGTATTTGCAACCACAATGAAAAGACAAATGGGTAAGGTGAACTAGAAAGTATACCGTATTTAATACATGCTGCTAGTAGAGCATGTGTAACTATATCTATGTCCCAGTTCAATGGTTAGATCCTACAGAGGAATGAGGTCAATAAATGTGGGCAATAGCTCAATAAGGAGACAGTCTACCCTCACAAAGACTAAAATAAATGATTCATTTGAAAAATCCTCAACGCAACTAGCAGCTTGACCCATAATGGTAGAGAAAGTGTACCTAATACCCAAATTTACGGTCTGAGCTAAGAATTTTCCCTCCATTAAAAACCACATATACAGGCACATTTAACATTATTGTACTGGCCTTAGATTCCTTATCAGTCTAATTACAGTCATCTGTGTGGCTTTCCTTGCCTCACGTTGCATCACATTGTCAGCTCACAGTGTAAAAAGTGTATTCATTCCTGCTCTCCACCCATAGTTCTCTGTGTCACATGCCTGTGGATCCTCTAGAGCTGCTTCACAAAAAAGTCAAAGTGAGGTTTCAGCCAGCGAGTGGCTGAGTGCTTAAGCCTTTTGCTTGTCTAACTCTTGTTTTCCTTTACCCAGGCAGTCCACAAAAAAAATCTTTGAATGAGATAAGATCACAGAGACAAACTCTGGTGTAATAATAAGCAGCTGCTCCCTAAGTGATTTCAGAGGCTGTGTTTGAAAAGCTCATGATAACAGAGATGTAATGCCACGTTCCAGGCCCCTTTGGAAACCAAGAGCACATGGCAACTCTGACCACAGCAGTGCAGAACCCCTCACCATCATTTGTCCACTATGTCTTTGAGCCATTGTGTACCAGTTGCCTATATCGACTCACAAATATTAACTTCCAAAGCAATAAAATGTCCATTTACGGAGGTTGGACATGAACTGTTTAGTGAAAATGACACGCAGAGCACAGTTGAGAATGAGGGTCAAATAGGAAACTGGATTAGAGAGCCATGACTGAAGCAGGGATCACATCAAAGTAGGTCTTGCTCTGAGATCTGATGCTACGTGACAATACAAGATGTTGCTCTATGAACAGTTTGTGTGGAGAGGGATTCAGATTAACTTGCCACACATCAGGATCAGTTAATGTCAAAATTCACCCAGCGTGGGGATACAGTGGTTAGGACAGCAGGATTAAAGAAAAAACTAAAAAGAAAAAGTCTCTTTTTTTCTTACCAAAGAACAAGATGTCTTTCTTTTCCAATTCTCTCAAAGTTATGAAAATAGGATGAAATGACTGTGGGGCCTTTAGGATTTTGCCTCTGTTGTGGAGAGATTTGATGAACTTGCATGTGTGGGTGAATGTGAGCAAGTAGAGAGCGAGTGTTTTGTTTGGAAGCATCCAATTGATAGCAGCAGTGGGCCTAAAGATACTTTAAATGTTTAAAACTGTGATAGAAATACATTTTACACAAACTTCTGTGATTTCATTAGAATGCCACAGAGATGTTCAGGGGAAATATTTTAAATTGACATTTTGGGATTGACTGCTGTTGGGAAATCTTCTAAATGTAAAAAAGATTCAGATTGTGTCTTAATGTGTCATTTTTTTGCCTCTTTCTTATTAAAATTGGTGAGCAACTTACTTGTGAAAGTTAATTACCCATTAGTCACTACTAAAACCTGGTGTTTAGGAACCTTGGCTTACTCGTGGCAAGTGAGTCGGCTGATAACACACTTGATGTAAATGAAGTAGCTTTGGGAGTTGGGAGGTGGAAGAGGTTAACTCATACCTCCAGCTCCTATGCTAAGCTAACATTAGGCAGTGAGCACTGAAAGAGGAAAGTCATACTGACTGAACACCTAGCATCCAAAATATTAAAAGGAAGGAGCCTTTTTGTGATTAGTGATTGTAATTTAATGAGTGAGTTCAGATCTGTAACCTCTTACGCTACTCATTGCTGAAAAAAGTAATGATGTGAACATAATGTGATGCTAATGAACTCTGTCCGAAACTGAAACTGATCAAGACCACAACTTGACCAAGTGCTGAACAAAAATATAAATGTGGCATGAAACTGGCTTCTTTTTGGCATAAGGAAAAAGTAGAAAACAAGATCATTTATACTATTATGGTTAGAAAATTTAGGAAATTGTGCATGTAAAGTCTTTGAGCTGTTCAGCCACTGACAAATTGTCAAGCATTAAGTTAATCCACACTCTTGCCAGTTGTGGCTTTAAAGGACAATAATCAGATAGCGTGACCACTACACAGACTCTCCTTTGAACAGTGACTATATAAAGCCTCCTTAAAATGCAGCTTTATTCAAATGACATGATGCCACATATGACAAGAGAAATGGGTGGTGGCAGGCTGGATTCTGGCATGTCAGTTAGGGCTCTTCAATGTCCACAACTCCACCATTTGTGGTCTAAGAAGGATTTGACATAGGTCTAGATGAAAATGTCTGACAATGTGATCTTGTCCATCAAAATGTCTTCACCGAGTCCTTTGGAAAGAGTGGGAAAGCATTTCACAAGCCAGCATCGATGAGATCCACTCTGGATCTGTCAATTAACACTTTCATTGTAGTGTGTACTTGTTTTTTTCCTGACATCCATTCTGTTAGAGAGATGGCATGTGTTGCAACAGCAAGCATGAAATTTGATAGAATATTACATGTTGCATTTATGTTTTTGTTCAGTCTATGAAGATGTGATGTCACTGGTATTGGAGGTCCATTTTTCTGCATAGGCCATTGAGCCTATCAACATGGTACAGCTTTAACATGCTTTTCATTCTCATAATCAAATGGAGTCAGCAGATGTATTTGCATGTACGTCGGCAGCGATTGGGCAAGCAGAATGTAGGAATGTTCTCTTCCTGCAGTTGCTACATGCTCATATTATAGGGCCTAAAGGTCCGGACACCCTCCTCTGGGGCTTCATTTTAGTGCGTCTGTCAGGAGTTTGGCTCAGGGAACCAAATGGGTTCAAGTTCCTCTCTGTTTTCATATGAAACACTCAGCCAACACCTCGGGCTCCATGTAAACCTATAAAGGCTCACTCTCTGTCTTTTTTTCTCTCTCTCTGAGCATATTCCATGTTAAAACAAGGCCGTGAGATCAGAGTGCTCCATGAAGAATAGAGGGGTACATTTCTTTAATTGGATTTTAGTGTTATTCTTTATCGAGAATCGTGAGAACATTTCAATTAATCACTGTTATCGTGGTTTTTTTCAACGGCAAAACATAATTCAGTGTGTGCGTACAAAGGTGTGGTCTGCCTCAGTTATAATAAATAAAAATGATGGTAATCTAAATGCAGGTGTTGATGGAGGTTGCGGACATTTAAAAAAATACTTTGACAGCCTGGAACCTACACTGTCTAGTGAAAGTCTCAATCCACAAGCCACTGCACACATTTGACAAAGCAAGTCAGTTTCGTTCCCCAATTCTAATACATATAATCAACTTTGTAGGAGATCTTTAATGGCATCTCAAGAGGGGAGTTTTTTTTCCAAGTGATGCTAGAGTAGGTTTGGCTGAATTGTCACTGCATCTTGGTTCTATTTGCACCTGAATTTCATGCCTTCAGACATCCTCATAGCTACAGGATGTTTGGTAATGCAGGTGAAAAGGGAGTTTTTTTGACAAATCAGAAACGGCACTCATCCTCGTCGGAGTTCACTGTTAAATCTCGAGGGAGACACCGCTAAGACGAGGCTTCACTACTTACATCCACCTGTGTGAACAGATGAGCCGTTCAAATAGCAAGGCATGTGTGTCTCCTCTGAATAACTGACAATAAATCATGTGCTGTGGGAAAATGGGAAGCGGAGGGGGTTGTGAATGCATGGCTGGTGAAAACGGGGTGGTGGGGGAGCTTGAGGGTAAAGGTGCAGTGTGAGGAAGGCTGGGTAAAGAGGATCTTACTGGAGCACATGTTGAGTTCGGGGCTGCGCATGCCGTAGTATCCGGCTGGACAGTCGTGAAGACACTCGCCGTACTGCCTCATCCTCTCCCTCCGCAGAAACAGGAAGAGTTTGGGCTGGCAGTTTACACAGCCGTTATCCCTGGAGCACACCGAGCAGCCTTTACAGATGGGGTACGCTCCATAGCTAGCTGCAGGACAAACACAGAGGAAAAAATCAGAAGATGGAATTCGATAGACAATGCATGAAAACGTCAGTCAAAAAGCATGTTCACTGGTCGAGCAGAATGTAAAATCTGTGCCCCACATGCACATTTTGCAACAACTTTCTGGAATTATCTATGCGAGAAGGCAGCCAGAGTTTGAATCTTCTCAGTCTTCCATCAGTTTCTGTCCCTGTGCAAGCCATGACATGACCACTGTCTGAGATGTTCATGGAAGCAATGAATAATCGTTAAAAAGGACGGGAGTTTCAATGCACCTTATTAATCATTGGAGTGGATAATTATTGTCAGTGCCTTCCTTCTGAAGGGAACACACAGCGAGTGTAGAATTTTTTTAATGTGAGGTTTGCGCTGCTGTAAGTTTTTGCTACAGCCACATTGGAACACGCATCGACCGTGGTGGTTCAGACAGCTATTTGTTCTGTACTAGCAAAAGAGAACCGAGATCCTTTAGATCCTCGTATCATTACTCATCAGCTAATGACCCTGGATTTACCTGATGACAAGGACCAGGTGAACGTCAGGAAACCGACTCGACTGTGGGAGGGCTGACCGACAGAATACAACCCAAGTACAAGAATAAAACCAAAACAACCATAATAGGTATATCAGCAGGATATTCTTTAATTCGGAGTAAATGTGTCCAATTCAACAATTTGTCATTCATGCAAGCTATGGTTTCCCTCTCAACGTTCAAATGCTGATTGGATATGAATGTGAATATTGCATTAATTCTGGTCAAAGCTGGCCTCCTAAACGATTGTGTTGAGACAGTCGATGAAAGCCCCTAAAACCGCTGTGGCTCTGGTCTCGGCTCGAGTTGCCTGCAGAAGACAAAGGAGCCAGTAAAAAGACAGTCCATTCCACAATAAGTGACTTTCAATGTAAACTCCTTAGCATCCCGTTTACAGGAAAATGTCCTTGGGCAAATCCAAACGAGAGACACTTCAGTTGATCTTAGCCAAGTCTTAAATATCACAAGCAGGGACCGGGTAACAGTGCCGCTCGTACTGAGCGACCTACCACAACGCTTAATAAACACTGTACAGCAAGCTGGACAAAGCCTGAGAGACAGAGCAGAGCAGGCCTGCGTTACTGGCCATAGATCCGCATATTAGATTTCTCTGAACAGATTCACCCAGATGAAAGTGAGCGCTAAGCGGGCCCAGTGCAAGCATCAGTTTGTAATCATGTGAAAATCAGTCAGCGCATGTCGGTGGCTGCCTTGGACTCATCTTTTTTCATTTCTTTTGTTGGAGAGCTGGGAGACAGTTTTCTAAGAGGTATGCTAGCTTTGCCAAACTGCACTCATTCTCCCGAAGCCGGGGTGGATGGAAGTAAGATTAAGTGCTAATCAGAATGTGTCTGTGCTGGTCTTTAGGGATGAGGTTTAGAGCGACACCCCATCGATCACAGCAACGCAAGGATGTGCGCTCCAAGTCTATTCATCACGCAGACTGGTGATGGTTCATGTCCAGTCGGCACTCGCTCGGTACGACATGAAGGAGAAATGAAAACCCCAAACTATAACTTGTTCTTGGCTTCTCCAATCCTCAGATGGAAAATTGTGTCTTATGTTCAACTGTCAATCCAGTGTCTAAGATATTATTTCTTATTTCATTTGTGCCAGTGCATGTTTTCTCTCATTTCAGTCCAGCTTCCTCAGAGTCATTTGGTTCTACTTGGTGGACACAGGTGCGGCTTAACTGGCATCCAGTACAATGATTTGTTTCTGACTTTCTGATATAGTTTTTAAATCTTTTCCCTTCAGAAATTGATAAAATGATGTGCAGGCATGACTAGGTGACAAAATAGTACAAATTTTTAAAACTTACATTAAAGCAGACTGAAACATACTATATGTCACATTCATTTTAAAACAGAGTTGTTGCAGCTGTATTAAAACTGTTCCTTTTTCCCATCAGGTAACACCACAACCACAATTTCTCACATATATCTCATATTTCATTCTGTCAATCCTCCTATTCTGTAAAACAAAACTGCAACATACGACCAAACCTCAATACTTCAACCATATATTTCTGTAGAATACACAGTCTGGATGTGTTTACAGCAAACTGACATTCACATTAACTTGGTCACATTTACTCCCGCCGTCCTCGCCAAACTTGAACGCAACACTGACAGAAGGGGAAAGCCAACTTGGCAAAAGCATAGACCTGTGAGGCTGGAAAGCTTATTTCTCCAGCCCATTTTGAGCGGACTCAACTCTGTAACTATTAACAGTGTGCTAACAATGTCATCCTGACAAGAAAGAAAGAAAAATACTATCTGGGCCTGTGGTCATCTTGGATCACTAGCTAGTCAATCAGCGGGGAAATTACAGCCACTGAAAAGGCCCTTCATGAGCCTGGCTCGAAGATCCTGACCAGTCTTTGTTGTCGAACATTTGTTTTGCCGGTTGCTAATTTCGCAATGCATGTTGATTGAAGATAACACAACCGCATGCATTCTGAAGGCAGTATATCCCACATCCTGGTGGGGAAAAAGAGGAGAAAGAGAAGCTGTACATGTTACTCTTTTGGTGCTGATCTTGGGAGATTAGCTTGTGTGTGTCTGTGGAAAGGTTTGGAGGTTCAGGCCACAGGTATGTCAGGAAAGAGGCCACAATTCACAGTGTCTGGAGCAGTGCTATCCAACTCACGTCCCACACTACTGGCATTATGTCGAGCGCACTTTACATCATTCTGTCGACTGCCAGCAGGTTTAAGCCATTCTTAAAGAAAATAGTCACTTTTGTGAATTCGATATTTTAGACTAGAGGGCGAGAAAATCAAAGGAAAATGAGTAGACGTGTCTACATTCATGAATAAAGATTAAGCTAATTTGGCAGGAAAATAACGCTGTATGTTCTGAGTTGGGGATGTGGTCTTTGTTTTGCATATTGTGTCTTCTTCCCATTCTTAAACAGCAGGTCCACTCAATTTCCAGTCTATCAAAATTCTGACCGTGTGTTTTGACACATGTTCAGCGGCCCTCTATGACTTATTTTCCCCTAACAAATCACGTCATGCCTTGATTCTACTGGTGCTTCTTCTGTCACACTGAAACCAAAGTGACCCAGACGTATAGAAAAGCCGCACAGAAAGTGGTCATTGTGAAATGACGGATCCTGGCTTTAACATATGTGTAATTTAAGACTGGAAAAAGGAATGCTCGCCATTAGAAGTGCCACTCCTTGCACACAATAAACTGATGTAGTTTATAGTTTCAACCACAGAGTCTGTATTACGTGAAACAAAACAAATCCGCAGTTCCCACTTCTGACAGCTAAGTGAAGATCCCTCTGAGCCTTAAGTATTGTATTTACAAAAGCCAGAGTCCATAGGAACATGACTGAAGAAGCCTCCACAAGGACTTTTTGACACAAAGCCTTAGTAAGTGCCTCAGTGTGTCATGTTAAAGGCCTGGTACAAAGCTGCTGCTCTTGTACAGGAACCACATGAAGGCCCCTTCACATATCCTCTTCTTCAGCCATCTACAATGTGTTGTGAAAGCTAAACTCAGTCAAAATGGACTAAAATGCATTTTGTTCATTTGCATTTACAAAGGCATATTTACATAATGCATATATTATAAAGACTAGTTTGGAATTCTGGAAAGGATGTTTTGTCTGTGTATAAATATGCTGCAGCAGCCATTTAGCTTAGCTTATGAACAGGGCCAAACGGCTAGCGTGCCACAGCACATAAAACTGAAAAACATCTTAATAAAATATAGAATATGTTAGCAAGTTTCAGAGGTTGTAGCAGGCATATTTTGTTACCTTCGGACAGAGCCACTCTAGCTGCTGTTGTTGTAGTTTTTACAACACAGGTGAAAGACTGGCATTAATCTTTTCACGTAACGTATTACAAGACAGAGAATATGTATAGTGTCCATAACAGTTTCTTTAAAACATAACCCAAGACCGATCACTTTTTTTGTCAATCATTGTCTTTGAAACTCCAGTGCACCTGACAAATTCAAAAATCAGAAATTAGACCATGAAATCAACATTACACAGTGAAAGGACCCTTGCCAGATATTCACTGATAAGCATCTGTGCTGGTCAGGTGAAGTTATCTTCTTTCAATCATGCGCAGCAGTCAGTCTCACAACAGGAGGAATGACGGCATGTTTGGATCGCAGCAGCTTTCATTCTGCAGCCGTAGGCTTGCTGGGAGTTTACTCTGAATGCAGTTCAAGAGCAATTAGGGCTGCAGTGAGATCAAGCAGAAACCCAAACTCCATCTCAGGTACGTTTTTATGAGTCTAAAGCAAGCGTGACAGACTGCGCCCAGGGCTGCCAAAACCCTCGGTATATACAAGGGGTTCCACCCACGGCCGACCAACTTCCTGCCTTCCACTCACCTACTGTTACCCATGAAATCATTCACATTGACCCATTCCAACTGTCTGCAACCTGAAACCCTAACAAGGCAAATTGCACATAATTTTTGTGTTTCTTTGAGAGCCCTGAACTTAACATTTAGAACAAGAAGACATTCTTACGTAGGGTTTCACTGATGTGGCTTATTTGGAGGCTGAGCTCGATAAAAGCAGTTTGGAACCGTAGCTGCTGAAAAATGATTCTTTGTAACCACATTCAGGCCTTTTATAGCTGACATGTTGCAAAGGTAAAAAAAAAAAAAAAAAAAGACAAAAAACACAGACTAACAATACAAACTGAACAGTTTTGATTTTTTGCAAGAAATCCTTACAGTTTCAGTTGCGACCCCTTATTTTTCAGGTTGTATGTACATGTCATTATCTCATGTAGGAGTTTTTGTGGTCTGCCATGTGTGAACAAAGGTTTTCAACAGAGTGGTTACATGCTTCTTTCTCACCTCTCAGCTGCTTGCTTCAATCATAGAGTTTAATGCCGAGCAGCTTCAGCGAACACAGATTTATTTTCTCTAAAACCAAGAAATCTTCAGTTTTTCTCAGTTATACTACTGTACAAAGAATAACCAAAGTGTGTGCAGTCTGTCAATTTGGGTTAAATTTCAGGCATAAAAAGCAAATTATTCACTTTAATATTTGGTGATATTAGGCACGGAGGTATACAGCAGGAACTCATTGGCTGGTTGTTTTGACATTAGAGCATAGCTTAGCCTGTCAAGTGTGATTTTAACCCAACACTGAGTAGACAATGATAGCATGGGATGGCTAAAGTTGTGTGTCCTGATTAACTGCTGAGGCGATCTGGAAACACTGCAGACTTGTGTCAATATCATAACGCAGCAGTGAATTCCAAATGCAGTAAACTGAAGACAGGAGCTTTTATTAAAATACAACTGTTTCTATTCTCACAGTTCTCCTCCATTTCTCCAAGGGCCCCTGCTATGTAAATCTAATAATACAGACTGCAAACGCAGCTATCCAGCAGGCACACTGTCCATTGTTTGGAAAAAAGGCACTTATAGTACAGTATATGAGAAAGTTTGGTATCATGGAGACAGATAAAATCATTCACGTTCTATATCATCCATAAATATGGTGAAGAGACAGCGATGGAAAACCTCAGAATATGGAGCAGCAGTTGGTCAGGAAGATTTGTGCTCTCATGTGGAAAGCATCGCATTCACCAACGGAATTATACACTTTTCCTCGTGGCACTGAGACAATTATTGTTTATTGTCCACCTCACTTGTTCCCCTTAAATGATGGTGTAAGCTTACCGCTCTTCCACTCAAGAGGGAAAAGAGAGAAAGGGCAGATACGGGACAGAGCAGCGCTGCAACTACCAGGTGGACTGAAAAAACAGCCACTTTCTGGATCTCTTCAAACCACCCAACTATCCAGGCTTTCGCTCCGTCGCTGTAGCACCGTCAGTCCTCACACCCAGAGTTCACCAGCCATTGTAACGTCTCAACATTGTTCAAGTTCGTTAAAAGCTGCTACATGGAAAATGACATCAAACCGCCTGCTTTCCAGGCCCGTGACTTTACTTGTCATGGATCTGGAAGTCGCACTTAGCTCAAAGATCGTGGAGAAAAAACAGAAGGTCAAAGAGAAGCAGGGGTACATCAGGCCTGTGCGCTGAAGGCACATTTCTGTTCCAATTTAGCAGAAAATATATTAGACTTGCCTCCGACTCCTTTCCAGATGGAAATAGTCAATTTAAGGATCTAGTTTTTTTTCCCCCCCAGTTTACTTTAACAGATCATACTGTAAGCACATGTTTATAATTTAGGACAGTCCTGCTGCTTATAATGATTTTGCAGCATGAGACTGAGCAAACACATTTGCTGTCAGCCATATTAGCTCAGTCAAAGTGTTCCGGTGACACAGATCCACCGGGCGAGGCGGGCAGTGCAGGGATTTGAACCCTCACTTGAAAGGGCGGTGGTTACTGCAGTGGTGAATGGGTAAAACAGGCAGCTATGGTTCAAACAGGCAACTGGAAAATGCAGCGCTTTTTAGTGCACAATAAAAACACAAAGTCGAGCTGATTTAATTTGGTGTGACTCAACAGGTTGAGCCACAGTCGCCGTGCAGGTGAGAAAACTCGACTTGACTCACTGAATGACCACAGAAGCCTCATACAAAGCAAATGTCATTAAAGGAATAGTTTGACATTTTAGGACATACACTCGTTTGCTTTTTATTGAGAGCCGAATGAGAAGGTTGAGATCACTCTCACATCTGTAGGTTAATATGTACAGGTGCACTAACATCATGGGTCTCCACTGGTTGCCTGGCAACTGCTTCCAGGCAAGACATAAGCTTCTAACCTGCTATAAAAAGGAAAACTAGCCATTTGTAAATTTTTGAACAGATTAAATAAGGTTAAATGAGGTGTAACGTGTTAAATAGGGCGCTTTATTGGTGCTTTACAGTTAGGCTCAGTGTTTCCAGCTAACTGGTTGCTGGCACATATTTGCCATACAGACATAAGAACAAAATAATCTTTTGACAGAATAAAAGTATGTCTAAAAACATCAAACAGTTCCTTTAAAGTCTCTTATGAAATAATTCTACCTGTAAAACTACTGTTCAGGTAAAGTGCTACGCTACTCTAGCGGTACAGCTGGATTGAAGACATAAAGTCTGATCTAATTATGTTTGTTAGGAAACAATTTTAACCCAAGTTTGCTAATATTAGTTAACATAGAATCATGGAACTAGCTGACCAAGTCAGGCTGTAGCAGCAAATGTGCATTTCATTGCCTATGAGTTTAACTTTTCATATGTAAGAAGTATAACTTCTACTCCCCAAATCTCACTTTCAATACACAATTTTGATGGCTAAAGTTGCCTCTGACTCTGATGTCTGCCATTTTATTAAAAACTTAAAAAATCCATTCTAGCAGCTTAACTAGAGAATATGAGCTAGACAGAAAATGTAACCTGTCCCTTGGGTTGATAGTCTTGTCTGTGCCACTGCAGCTGGTCAGATAGAGACATCGACACTGTTAAAGAGAAAATCTGGAAACACTCTCAGCACCTTTCACCCATCTGTCCGGCTGAACTCGGCAGGCCTCTCACCCCTGCACTCCTTCCAGGTCTATATAAAGATCCCAAGTTCATTCACTTCCTTATTAATATCTTTATGATGGATTATGCTTGAAGTCCCGTGTCCCGGGTCAAACCTCACATCTGGATTCCCTGATGCGAAAAAGACCTCGTAATTCCCATTTGGAAATTCAAAATAAAAGGCGACCTGGCTAACCTTAGCTCACAGTGTGTGCCACGGCGTTTTTAACACTTTCTGCCACACTGATGGACACCTAAACCTTTGATCCAGAACAGCCATGTGACTGCCATGGAAAGCTCCATGGTCATATAAGAAGGAAAAAAAAGGAGAATGACCTTGATGTGGTGGTCAAGTAACATCGTTGCCTCTTCATTGTGGGTTGCGGTCTCATAAAATCTTTTTACAGTTCAGCCAGACTTTGAAAACAACAGAATATCTGTCCGCAGTCAGTGTCACCATTATTTCAACAATGCAGTGAAACAATGCAAATCAGGTTCAATTTTTGCTCCAGTGAGGAAAAAAAGACTGTCGACACTAAAAATAGCTGTCAGGGATGCTGCATTTATGAGTCTGTTTTATTTTTAGTGGCGTATTTTATATATTTACAGCACAGCTTTAAAGTAGCTTCCACAAAAAGTAGCACTAATTGCGACACTTTGTCACAAAAATAATGCATGAAACATCCCAAAGAGAATGGGATTTTCTTCTGTGTGAGACAACACAAGTCTGTCTCTGCACCTACGACATGACTAGAACCAAAATATGTTCTTATTCCTCATTGTTTAAAGGAAAAATCAAAGTGGCAGTTCCTGCTGAGTGGCAAAGGTCATCACTCAGCATCTGCCTTTCATTCTCTTGATGATGGTGTATACCACAGTCGGTCTGCACAGGTGCAAAAGGACTTTATGACACTCAAGCGTGGAAGCAGAATGGCAGTGTATCGATGACTCAACAGGATGGACTTTATCGCTCTCTGGACAAACACTAGGAAACGAGCATGTGGTTTGTGTTTCTTGCCAGCTCTTCTTCATCTTCTTGTCCATCTTTATTCACTCTTTTAGGAGAAAAGGTTCATGTTATTGTGCAACGCTCTGGTAATTTCGACCGTTTCACAGCAGCTCACGACACTCCGTCAGTGCATGTCACAATGGCATGATCTAATATCTGCATCCAATAGAACTATGGCTAACAATCCCTTGGACTTTGCAGATTTTGTCTGCATGAAAAAAAACATAAATGTCTAAAGATGTGAGATGATGGAATGTGGACATTTGTAGGATTTCTAAAGATTGGACTCAGTGAAATATTGCTGTCTTTGTAAAATTCAGCCAAAAATACGCTGGCCTTTAGCCGTAAAAATATATGGAGTATAATAAATCATTTTATAGCTTTTATTCGTGAGAGTCCAGAGGTGATGCACGGCATATTTGAAAAGAATTAGTTCGGCTGTCCAGGAGGTGTCTGCAAAATACAGTCTGTTTTAGAATAAATTGAAATCATTGGATAAATCCAGGATTCCAGTGCGGCTAAAATGAACAAAACATGCAAGTGATGTACACTAACTGTCAAAAGTTTGGACACACCTTCTCATTCAATGGTTTTTATTTATTTCTATTATTTTCTACATAGTAGATTAACACTGAAGATTAACATTTTTTTGTTTACAACATAAATCCATTAGTATTCTTTCATAGTTTTGATATCTTCAGTATTAATCTACAATGTATAATATAATTAAATAAAAACCATTGAATGAGAAGTGTCCAAACTTAGGATTGGTAGTGTAGCTTGTGCTCAAAAACATAGAAAAGAACATGATGACATGCAGGTTGAACTTCTCTGGAAACCAAGAGAGACGAAGTGCCGACAAAACATCAAAATGTAAACACTACAAGGGGAACATTAAAACAGGAAAGTCAGGAAATTAGGAAAAGATTTCGACAGTAACCAAAAACAACTACAGATGAAGTGTGCAGTGCAAAGTAAGAAGTGAGCTCCAAATGAAGGGGAACCATTTGGAATTTTAATATTTCAATATTTACACTCGCTGAAATTCACTCAAGCTGTGAGAGAAATGTGTTTTCCCCTCAGAATAGAAGGAATAAAGGCTAAGAGGAAAAAGGTGGGTGGAGGAAAAAGGTGGAGTGGCTCCGATTAGCCCACATGTTGGTAATTTATCACACATAAACCTCACACCTAATTTTCACACCTGTAGCTCAACGAGCGGGGAGTCTAGTAATTCACTCTCACACACACACACACACACACACACACACAGACATGCTGCTGAGTGCGACTTGGCCGTGGGTTTTTGGTCGGGGAGGGAACCGAGGACATCACAGGCGAGGATCAGTGGAGGCGGCGGGCATGCTTGGCATATTTGCACCCCATGTAGCTGTGCTCCGTCTCCCACCCTCACCAGTGTTCACTCTCCCCTCCCCATTTGTCATCACCTTGACTAAACTCATCTCCACGTCCAGCTCACACATGTGAAAAACAAAAGAGCTGGATGTGGATTTTTCATATTTTCCAGAAAGCGCAACATATCTGGAGGTCCAGATGGGAGATACGCATCTTTAGCCGAGGTGTCACACAAACACAGGTTGTAAACTTCAGCAAAAAAGAAAAAAAAAGAAAGAAGAAACAGTGTTTTGTAACTTTTTCTTACTGATTGGCAACGGTGGGGAAAGAAAGTAAATCTTTCACTTCTTGATCTTGAAGAGAGATTGTTGTTATTTAGCTAGTTTGCAAAAGCTTGAATGTCCACGACATGCTGGAATAGTGTTGGGTGGATCAGTCCAAGCAACTTTCTTTGTTTTCCATTTACTGAGGGCGAACAGCAGATTTATTCACAACAAAACTGATGGCAAATGGACTGTGAGGAGACATTAAATCGCTACGTCGCTTTGGATAAAAGCGTCTGCCAAACAAAATCGTAGAATTGTAGAAGTTGTAATATTATGAAAAACAGCGATCCGCATTAGACCATCTGACTTTACCTTTGAGTTAAAGAAGAAAAAGCTGAATGGATCACTGAATTGGAAAAAGCGAAACATTTAAAATAAAATGTACTCAAGTATCAAAGCTCAAACTTTTCCTTTGACGAAAAATTTTAACTTTTTTGGAACAAGTAAACTCCATCCGCTAACAACTAGCAACTACGTCCACTGATAGAGTTTTTTAGCTGAGTAAGCTGACCTGTGACAATAAATATTACTTTATTTTTTCTGTCTTTAATATGTAAAATGTATGAGTATTTAAATACCTGAATGCCTTAATTACTAACCCAGTACTGGTGACAACAGTGGAAAAAGCCTCCAGAATACAAGCAAAGGGTTTGGATATGAGACGTTACCAACGCAAAGTGCTAAATTCATACGTACAAAAATAATTTTAAGGATCAAAAGTAAAAGTACGTACAATAAAAGCATTTAAAATAATAATGTGAGCTGCATTTTAATCTGTTAGCTGGTCATTATTTTCTACACTAATGTTGGTTTAATGTATTGTTAGGCATCATGTTAAATAAATTATTGAATTATTCTGTACATTAAGTTAAACTGTAAGAACTGTTAAGTGAATGTCATTGACATTTGCAGTATGCAGCGTTTCCTGATTTCTTAAGGGACCAAAAATTCTCCGACACACAGGAGGTGCTCGTTTGCTTGGAGTGCTACCTTTAAGCAAACTTTAATTTTACAGAACAGGTACGACTAGAAGTATTTTGCACTTAAAATGGAGACAAAACAATAAAAAAGGAAAAGAAAAACAAGAACTTGATACCGTTTTTTTTACAAGAAGTCAATTCTCTGACTCAAACTCATCTCGACGTGAACGTCTGCTGTGAAGTTCTACCTCATTAACCCTTTAACAAGATACAACCTCAGACCCCCTCCTCACCTGCTGAGGCCAACAAGGAGATCTGAGGTGATCGCTAGGGTCAAAAGTGGAGCACTCCACAGGGGACAGATGGCAAAGACCTGGTCTCACTTTCATTCGTGGTGCCTGACGCAAGAAAAAAAAACAGTCCACAACATCAAAGCGTTATTTTTCACCCAAAACACTGGGCTGGATCCAATATCGACATTCAGTCTTTCACAGGAAAATACCACAACTGTGCATGTTGTCTCACTTAACTGAAGTCTGCTTCCTACTGGAAAAATGGCCACATTATTATTTGATCATTTTGGCAGTTAAAGGGTTGAAACTTGCAACAGTACTGGTATTTTTTTTTTACTGAGAGTGCCAAAAGCCAAAATGCTGCTGTGTTGTCTTTAAATGTGACCATAAGCACAGTCGCAGACAAAAAGGCTAGAAAGAAAAGTTCATCTGAGGTATTTTGTGGGCCTGTGATATACAGTTTGTTTAGACATATCCACAGGCCTCCTACTGTAGCAGGTGCCTGGGTCACATCTGGCCTGGTGTTCTCACACCACCACAAAACTGCACCTGAACAACTGGCAGTGCCCGCCATTCCTAACAGGAACCGGCTTGTGTTGGCTCTAAAAGGCCACACTCAGCCCTGAGGAGAATACATTTCTTCTCTACAGTGCCCTTGGAGAGAAACTTGGAATAAATGCTTTCATAAAGTATGAAGGATGAGTGTATTCCGCAGGCTAAAATGAGGCACATACATAAAGCAAAATGAACAATGACTGTAGTGCAAGGTTAATTTCCTCTCAGCAGAAGTACTGCATGTGCACCTCGGCATGGAAATATAATCTGTAGCCCCCAAGAAAACTCAAACAAAGGTGTTCGATGTTGCAATTAAAGGAAGAAGGGACTTACATCCAAAATCCCTGGGTGGCATGCAAGTTGTCACGCATGTTATTACATGTAGGCATCAGAGTCAGATGCAAGGAGCTGTACCTACACGCCACAGTGTTTACTGCTACAAACAAGCAGCAAATCGGGGTGTCATGTATGAATGTTCCAAGGTGCTGGATGTGCCAATAACTCAACAGCAGGAGTTGTCTCCTCTTGTCTAAACATTCCAAAATTCTCCAAAATTAACTCCAACCTTTGAGGTAAAAAGAGCTCTTTTTAGGAATACACTGCTCCGTTTGCTCATATGCATATGCATGTGGTACTGATGCTAACCAGCCCCATACTGTCCATTACACTTCAGTGGTGTTCATTACCGCACCAAGGCAGTACCATCTCTAAAGCCATTAGCTAGTAAACATATAAACTACATGTGACCCCTGTCTACAGATACCTATTAGTTATGACTCCTGCTGGTGACAGCTGTTTACACAGCTAAGGCCGCTGCTCCTGAGACCTGGCCCTAGTCCAAATAAAATAATATCCAGTTAAGGAGAAGTCAGCCAAGATGTAACACAAGTGCATAACTAGAGGAGAAAAAAGAGTGAAGGAATCTGAAAAATGTTAATGGACTTCTTTTTGTTTTAAAGCTTTATATTTTTCTGTCTAGTATTTGTCTCTACCGCAGTCTTCTTTCACTGTCTGGATCCTAAAACAAGATCAGTGAGAAATTGTGATGGAGAAGGAAACACCACCACAATTGATGAGTTCTTTGACGAAACGCAACATAAAAATGTGCTGCGTTCAAATCATAACACTTCTTACAAATTTCTCCCACAATTAGGCTTTCGCTCTGTCTTTTAGCAGCATGTGTGTGGTGTGTGTGTTTCTATCCCCATCCTGCATTGCATTCAAGCAAACAACATACATGGGAGTTGCTCAGTGCAGACAACAAGACAACAAATAAAAAGGCCACAGCCACAATACAGTACACAGAATTACAGTCAGCAGGACAGGGCCTGTTCTGGTGGAAGATTTTCTTGGTTTTACAGAATAAATTACATCTCACTCCAACCAATCACATCTGACTTTGATCATATAATGTTAGCTTGGTCGTAGTCAAAAACACAATGCTCCAAAATGTTACATACTATGTTGTTCGGTTGGGTTCTGGTGACTGAAAGCCCTTAACTGCATAGTTTGCAGATTTAGCAGTTCATTCAGTGAATGCAATACTTCTTGTGGAAGCATCTGCATATGTTACTTTTTTCAGGCCTTTCCTTCCATTTGTAAATGTATTTCACCTCTGCAACCAAACTGTAACAACCATGCAAACAAACTGTAAACTGCATTTGACAAGAAGTTGGATCCACCCAAAGGAGAAAAAAAGAGTGGATTGTGTGAAGCATCTGCAAGGATGTCATTCAGTTTGGGTGTACTCAGACTGTATAATATCCAAGTCTCTTTGGATGGATTTGAAGACCCTCATAATATTACAGCTGCTCTAAACAATATTTTTAGATCATCAACGGATCATTTAATGATGCATAATGTGAAAAGGTGCTGCTTTTATTGTCGTATTCATTGAGAATCACTTGAATTTGCAGTTCTTCTCAGCTTTATTGGGCTTTTTTTTAGCATCTCTTGGGCTCATTGTTTTGTATTTACGGCCTGCAGCTTCACTTTGATGGTTCAGTCTTCACAATTATCAGATGAGCATAGTGGAGCGTTAGCATTAGCAGCTAAAGTACCACATATTTACCTCCTGCAGTGGTTGGACTCCAAAAACCACAGCCAAAAGGAGATTAAAAATTAGTCTTACATTTGCCACGTGGCCAGAAACAGCCCCAAATGATTGCTAATGCTACTTTGCATCGAGTGCTTGTTTAAATTAGCAAATATTTGGTAGCAAGTTCCTCATACCAGCTTTCATAGCTGATAGCATGTTGTTATTACAGCTCGTTGTGCTGCCCCCAAGTGGCAAAACAAAAATCCATTTTGATAAAATAAACATGGTTAACATAAAGCCTTGCTACCTGGGAGGTTCGGGGAGAGTTTCAGGCTTTTTCTGACCGGCAGCCAGCTAACTGTGGTTAGTAAGGTAAAGCTATTAGGGAGTCACATCAGCAACTTAACAGAAAAGAAAAGAGAAAGAGCAGAAGTACTAAACATCCTACTATGCGCCACAGTACAAGTTCATAAAACAGTCAACATCTGCCTTCTTTTTAAAAGCCCAAGGACAGAGCTAAAATCCTTACAATTTAAAAACTAGGATGCTAGCCAGTTAGAAAGGAGTTGCTTAAAGACACACAGAAGTGCTCTGTTATCTCAGAGGTAATCATACAACTGAACAAAATGAATAATGGGTATTGGGGTGTGAGACCGAATAACTCTGATAAGACAAAAACATACACTATGCTGCCTCAAGGCAAAATGTTCTGTACTGTAGCTTCCATTGCAAAATCAATCTACAATCTTATTGCTTTGCTCTGATAATAGACAGATTCATGTCTCATTCAATCGCTCAGTGCATCCTCCCTTCCCAGCACTTTCCTCCTCTTTGCTCCTTCTATTCTGACCACATAAATCTACAGGGGATGACCCTCTAAGACCTCTTTAAATCTGACATGCACGCTATGTTGCCCTCACTGTATTTCCCCCCCTTCGCTCTCTGGCTTCCCCTCCCTCCACAGAGGGAGTCAGAGAGACAATGAGCTAAGCATCAAGGCCCAGTAATGACTCCCAGCCTTGTTCCTGATTAAAAACACACCGGGTGCTTCTGCACTCCGCAGGCAGCCATGAGGCCTTTCCCTCCTCACACCACAAGGCCTGAGAGCTTTAGGAGATAGAAGCACAGGCCAGTGTCAACACAGCTCCACGGCCAAGAGAACAAGACCAAAAACAACCCCAGTGTAAGGCTTACATGTGGCATCCAAAGCTCTTGTTCCAACTAGTCCAGGGCTAATTCCACAGGCAAGTCTTCATTTAGACTAAGGGTGCCCAATTACCAACATTAACCCCAACCAAAGCCAAAACCATAACAAAGTCATGACAGAAGCTGCCTACAGTCCTTGGCAAAGATTCATCAAGGGTGAAGCTAAACTATACTGTCACATGTTTGCATGTATTTTAAAGTCCCTCTCTGGTTGTTGATTTAACTCCTGAAAAATGCATCAAAGTCAAACATGGAGATGCTTTTTTCCATTAAATTAATCCCTTCCTACCTTAAAATGGCCTCTAGAATGCAGGGATGTACACAGTCCCTGTTTCTCCCCCTATCTAGACTTCTCCAATCAAGCACACCAGCTCATTCACGACTGCGCTCAGACACTGTAGAAGTACTCTATGCTACAAAATAGCAAGTACTAGAGTAATTCAGCCCTACAAGTCAGAGCTGGAACTCGATTCTGAAGAACAATGATGTGGGAGGTTGTGCCCCACATGAAAAAAGAATTGGTTCCTTAAGTTTGATACATATGAAACCCTGAAGGTCGGATTTATTTAAGACTGTCATTGATACACTGCAGTTGAATGCTTTTTGACTCAACACTATATGGTCATGTTAACAAGGTAAAAAAAAAAGAGTTGAATTTCACTGGAGAAATTCAAAATGAGTTATGTTTATCTTTCATACATTATGATCATACTGACAAACGGCTTACAGCAACATAGTGAGAGAAACATTATTTTATAAAGTATTTCTAGATGTGCCATGAATCAAGGGAACTTTAGTAAGTGCAGAGAAATTGTACTGAGGTTTACTTAAGGTCTTAAAATGTTATTAACTGTGCTTAAGCAAATTCCACAGATGAGCACAGGCCATCCCACAGTGAGCAGGCGACAGTGGGGGCTGCAGCACCTTTACCTTCACCTCTCCATGTCCATGCTCGGGCCACCAAATTACAGGCGAGCTCCACAGAGAGACGCATTATTGCATCTGACCAGCTCACTTCCTCTCCATACCAAAGGCATTGCATGCTGAGCTGTATTTTGATGTGGCGTGTAAGCATAATTAGAGGTCCCATAAAAGCATGGAGAGGGGGAAAAAAACAGTCTTGTCCATCTGTCGAGCGTTAAGGGGTGGGCACGGGGGTAGCGATCACAGCCCCATGCCTCCCTCTTGTTAGAGCCATTCGAACAGGCTCGGATGCAAACAGCCCTTAGCGCCAAACCAGAGTCAGTGTGTGTGCGTTTGTTTCTGCACACGTTGGTGTATTTTCTCAAGGGGGCCTCCTTGAGTTTCAGGTTTCCAGGCTTCGCAGATCGATGCAAAGTAGGTACTAGTCAACACGCACACACAGGAACACACTGACATGGCAAACAAGAGCAGATACAGAGTGTGGCCATTTCTAGAAACGCTAGAAATTGAGCATCCGTCCAGGGGTTCATGGGTCGCTAGATCCATACAGCTCCTCTACACATCCAGGGGAGGTGGGAAATCAAATTGTCAGCCTGTCAAATGGATCACCTACCATGCTGCATCCTAAAAAAGTCATTGCTATTTTGAATTATTGCTACTCTGCTAAGGAACAGTGGAGGTATGTGACGATCGGCATATGTTTGTCCGTCTGTTTGTTTGCTGTTAACAACATTACTCAAAAATGGACAAACGGATTTCGATGAAATTTTCATCGAAGGTCAGAAATGACACAAGGACCAACTGATTAGATTTTGGCAGTGATGCGGCTTATAGTCTGGATCCATGGATTTGTTGAACATTTCTGTATCATTGCCAGATAGCAGCACAGCATCATTGTAACTATGACAACAAGTGAACACTACGTCAGCTGCCTGCTGATGATCACATGATTGTGATCCTACTACAAATCGGCTGCTGGAAACTTATCGGGACTTATCCATCGGAAATGATACAAGGAACAATTGATTAAATTGTGGGGGTGTTTCTGAGTCCCATTGATTTCCGCCATTCGGTATCTGCACATTATGCACACATGCATAACACACGCCTGTACTCAGCGCGACGCCATTTTTTATTAAAGATTTCATCCGTCAGAAATGATGCAAAG
The DNA here is from genome assembly GCF_022539595.1 of Amphiprion ocellaris. Classification (NCBI taxonomy): domain Eukaryota; kingdom Metazoa; phylum Chordata; class Actinopteri; family Pomacentridae; genus Amphiprion; species Amphiprion ocellaris. The sequence goes on from NC_072774.1 coordinate 29,532,360, forward strand.
ACTGAGCAGCTTTGGCAGAGTACTGCGCTCTCTGAGTCCTTTGCTTGTTGAAACATTTGACATGTAATGTGCTAATGTGTGAGTTTCATGCAGGGCAATGCTCCACTAAAGACTAACCAACAAAGGCCTCAGAAATGACTAAATAATATGACTCCCTTCCTTGGCTTAAATCCTATTGAGAACTTGTGGGCCCTTCTCAAACATGATATTTACAGTGTGGGAAAATGAATAAACTCACATAGCCAGATCTATCTCCACAGTGCTATGTTAATGCTAGAGAACAGTCTGACTACTCTCATTGTCATTCTGCTACAGGGAAAAGAAAGAACTCTTTGGCTCATTTCCATTACTTTGGACCAATTGCAGTTGTCTTCGGCAGCAGTAGGCACATGATGCGGTGATGGTGCTTCTACAAAACAGTGTTGGGGAAACTTTTTTGGTTGAAGATTTCCACACAGGAAGGCTCATTAAAATGACTAATTCGTCAAATTAACTGAGCAGGCCTGCCTTATTGCACGAGCCAGATTTTTTGCAAAACTTGCCGTGTTCAATGTGTAGAGTGCTAATTAGGAGGTTGTTGTTGTTGGTTCCTGTAGAAAATGGGATTTTGAAAACAGTAGCATGAAATGTGGTGGAAATGGCAGAATTATCCCCACAGTCTACATCCGGTGAGTCAGACTGACTGCCTAATAATTCTGCACTATTACACCCCTGAGAGAGACAAAACTCCTGTTTCCTTTGTTAAATATTCAGGTTTGAGATTCAATAACATTTTGGATGGACTGAGAGCATTGTGTTTGTTTTACAATAAAATAAATCCTTAAGAAAACCATTTGCCTATTAATTGTGCGCGGGGTATATTGTGTTCACGTCATTACCTCTAAACAGCTCTTCATTGAATACTTTTAGAGGTGTGTATTAGTAATGTAAGAGGTAAGCAGTCTGGAAGTGCATTTCGGTGTAAGCCTGAGGGGCTACATCTCCGGCTCTGGGCAGCTCTCCTACCTGTGAAGCCCTTGAATGAGTCATTTTTTCAAAAAATGCTCCTTTTGTGTTGTTGTTTTATGTGTGGCACTTAGAAATGATTCCCAACATTAGAATCTTTATGGCCCAATAAACTTGAGAGAATCGGACCAAATTGGCTGGTCATATTTAGTAGCTTTATAAGGAAACGTATTAAGGTGTAATTGCTGCGGGGGAGTGCAGAACGGAGGGAATGGGCATAGGTGAGGGTTGCAAAATCGCCCTCACACTCTGGAGGGACACTGACGTTTTTGTGTGCCGCTCAGGAGTTTCCAATCAGCAGGAGGAAATATGGAGCGTATAATAAGATTTTATAATAAGTTCATTTTATTTCACATTTCCGAAAAAATGAACTTTTACAGTGTGGTAAAGTGTAGCCTAAAATAAAAACATCTGTTTGGCATTTAGCTTGGCCAGCACATGGGATCTGCTGATGACAATGACTGAGGGTGGAAGAGAAGATCCCCTCGTTTATTACCCCACTCAGTGAAAGAGGGAGAAGATCAAAGACCAAATCTGCGCACAATGAGTGTTTTCTCCCTCCACAATGATAGATGTGCGGAAGTATTACAAAAACTGTTTCGTGAGCGAAACGGTTATCTTGCAACGCTCAAGAAGTTGATAGAATATCTCTCCCACATCTGTCTCCTCCTACATAGAAAGTGGGGTTAAAAAAAAAAAACTGCCCAGCTGTTGCATTCATTAGGATTAATTGAATTTTTCAGTTTTGTCTGAAGGAAAACAATGAAAAAGTGAAACAGATTGTCCCACTTTGTCACATGGTGCCCCGAAAGAATCTCCCTCTGTGTCTTTCTTTCCAGAAGAAAAGTTCATGCCACTGCATGTTTTTTCCTCTTGCTGGGGTTTTTTCGTCAGTGTAGCATGGCGCGACGCACTGAGGAGCCTTTCACCGGCTTCACCTGATACCGCTGTGACTCGGAGCAGGAGCTGCACTACAGGCCAGGATCGACATGCAGGTCAAACAAGGAGCTAGTCTTTCCACAGAGTTCGGAGGCTGGGTCAGGCTAATGTGATTTATCAATACTGCGCATAAGCGAATCATTGTCCTTAATGGCCACGATAATCCCCGAGACAGACCACGATTGGTTGAGAAGTTCGGAGGGGTGAAGGTGAAGGGAGTGTGTGCGTTGTTGTGATGTCCTGACCATCGGGGACATGCACCTGCAGGGTGTCCACGTATCTCCCTGTACTCAGTTTCTCTCTCACACACACACTCGAGTGCACACATTCAGATTTACACTTATCGAAGCTTGGCTGATGGGGCCTGGGAGAGAAAAGACAGAGCTCTTGTTCCTTGACGCCGGAGCTCGGGCTCAGGTCAAGACTCAGCTCGCTGTAATCCCTCTCAGGTGATGCTGTTCACATTCAGCCGTTTCCAGCTGATCTGCTTAAATATGCCTTCCTCATCCCCCTAAAAAGCCCCCTCCTCTCCTCAAGCAGCACAACCTCCGAGGACAGTGAGAGGGAGGGAGGGAGGGAGGGAGGGAGGGAGGGAGGGAGGGCGGCTGCAGTTCCAGTCAAGATCAGATCAGATGGCCTTTCAGCATTTCCGTAAGGGGACAATCTGGTGCTCATTGCAACACAATAAACACACTTTTTGTGAGCAGCATGGAATGAGAAGAAAGAGTCGGGACGCAGGTTTAGCATCACCTGGATCAGAGTGGCATCATGTGAGAAGGTCTTGTTCACAGACGTACCATCCACAGGGCTTTTTTCCACTTTTTCCAAAGGCAAGAGTGGCAAGACTGGTTTAAAAGCAGCTTCTTGGAGCGTTCTCTCTCATCCCCCTTAGGCACTTAATCAACGTATTATATTGCCCTGAAGTACAGCGTTCCAACATTAACACTTACACCCACAAACCTGGGACTCTGTGCGAGCTTTCAGCACACAGAGGCCTGACTTTCAGGGTTTAGAAAAAGAGAGCACTATCAGTATCTTGACTGCATCCAAACATGATATACTTTTTAAATCTACACAGCAAAAAATATTAGATTTTAAAAGAATTTCTTGTCAAATTAAAACCATAGAGTCAGTTTAGAAAAGTCAAATACCTGTGGGTATCAAGTTTTTGCATGCTCTTTACATAATTCTTTGTTAAAAGAAGAGCATATGTAGCCATAAATACTATTTTCTGTGGAGTTTTGGCTTCAAAATCACAACCACACACACCCTTGTTGCTGACTGTCACCATTACTATAAAATGTCATGCATCTCTGACTTCACTCCACCCGCCCTGCCATCGTGCACTGGTTTCATCTAATCACTTTTGTCCTTCAAAAACGTGGGAATGCAGTTGAGTAACAGATTACACAGCTAAATATGATCTGAAACATGCTGCGGCCTGCTGGGAATTCAAATTTGGGATTTCAGGGGAGATGTGGAAGGGTTAACAGTATCACATGTCAAGTTTTCACCACTTTCGACTGCTATTACCTATTCATTACCTATTTAAACGGCTTAGGGCCCCACTGTGCATCTCGGTTCCTTCAGGCAGCACTCTCACTCCAGCCTGATTTTATGTAGTCAGCAGGTGGCATCATTAGCCAGAGAATAAAAATGAAAAGTAATACCCATGTGTCTAGCTATGATATCATAGCAGGGCTCATTGGCATCGTTTTCCTGTTTCTAGTGGGCAGGATAGGGGGTAAGGAGGTGTAAATTTAATATGTTTTGTCATCTGTTTTACATTTTAAAAAAGTGTATACGTACGATTGCCACAGCCAAATGCAAAGCTGGGTTGTGCCATGCAGTGTGTGAGCAAGACAAGATCAGCCCAGAAACCACACACAGACCCCAATCTCCACTGTGCTGGAGTCTGCACGGTTGGATGGTTGTTTTACGCCTCGCCATCTCCTAATTATGATGGCATCTCCATCCTTTACACCTCACGCAGTCGTTCGGCCACACTGCATCACTGACGAAACTTGACTTTTCACACGTGATAAAATGAAAAAGACATTTCGTTAAATTATGCAGGATGTGTTTCGTTACGCATAAAAGCAGTCACGCCTGGGGAGCGGCGTGTGGCCAAATTGAGTTTCAATCGTGTCTGGGTCTCAACACTCCTGAACGGTTTGGATAGCTCCCCGTGCATGCCAGACAGGCTGTATATAAAGCTGTCACAGGAACCTTGAGGGCTAGAAAAATATTCAAGCATTTCTGGGTCTATTGGACAATGATCTCTTACACATGCTTCTTTCAATATAACCGTGATAAATAAAGGAAGGAAGCAAATACCGAAAACTTGGATGGCTGCCATTTGCTTGCTAGAATGGCACTCTTGGCCCAAAGTGCTGTTCCCCCCCACCACCACCTCCACCTCCACCTTCAAATGCCCAAACACACACGCGCATACACTTTCACCATTACTGTAAAGAAAAAAAAAAAAAGCAGTACATATTTGCATGGGATTAGTTTGACAAGTGTAACATCCGCTCTGAGAGCTGATGGTAACAATGTGTAGCTTTATAATGCTCAGCCTAAAGCAGTTCTTGAGGTCAAATGTGTAAGTTAACCCCTTGATCTCACCCCTACTGGTTAAACCACCACCACCCCCACCCGCCTCTTCCTTCTCTCTGGCTCAAACACAAACAGACACACAGATTAAGAGACAAAAAAGACAAATGTGCAGACCGGATTTGCTGCTTGACCATCCAATATAACCCTGCGGCTTTGAACAGTTCTCTAATAATAAAACATTGATCCCATTAATAAAATGGCATCATTCTATCCCCTGCTTGCTATCTAAGATCACACAGTGCACAGAGAAAGAAACACACAGAGGGAGCTGAAAAACGTGTGTGTGCCAGTACCCCGCAGTGATTGCCTGATTATTTGCAGATGGGCAGTGGAGGGCTTGCAGAGTGTGGAGGTTCCCCCTGGCACGCAGTGCATATGATTAAATCTGTGATTGCCTTACAATTTACAAGACCCCCTCTCTCTCTTGACTTGAAATCAGTGTTTTCTACTGTACTACTTCTCGGTGCGGTACGTTAGCGCGGCACGATCCATGTGCGCAAATCTGACCAAATCTCTTCTCATGGTCACCAGTGAGGATCTTGGCGATGTGTTATGTCACAGGTCTGAGGAGGGCTCCGCGGGGGCCACTTTCCTAATCCGACTGTCTCCTCATTCATTCAGAGAATAGAGTAGTATTTACAAAGGGGGATGATCCCCTCCTCAACCCCTGCGCCTCCGCTGAGCGATTGTTATGCGGGTTTCCTACCAACTGTTCAAAGTGGTTATGAGATCAATTAAAACCAGCTTAGGGGGCTGGAGTGGAGATGTGCAATTCATAAGTCTAGGGATGGGAATTCCGTATCTATTCATTAAATAACTCCCCCTTGCCTCCTATAAGAAACCGTTCTCTATAGACCTACTCGCACCAGCAGTTTTTTTTTTTTTTCAGTTTCACATCTAAATAATATAGGGTGTCTATTGTTGGGGCCATAACACCGGGAAGTGGCGTTAATAGCCCGTCTGACAGCGTGCTTTAAATGCGATTAGCCAATTACCTGACGCAACATCTTTCAATACTAATTTTGGATGGACACGCTCGGCCAATTTTTGCGCACATTTTACGCACTGCATACCGGCTCGGAAATCGTTATATAATGTGGAAAATCTTCTTTCAAGAGGTTAATAAGATATATCGGATGCTGAGAGACTGATTTGTAGATTAGATAACATTTTTTTCTTTCTGCAATGTTCTTGGTCTCTGTGTGGAATCGAGAGTTCTCACCTGCGAGGTTCAAATAAGATCCACATTGTGCCAGCATTGTGCGCACTGTGCTCTCACTTACAGATAATGTACATATACAAGAAGGAGGGAGTTTGACAGAATGTGTGAGCCACCTTGTTTAAGATTGACACACGCGCAAACTCTTTAACAATCTGTTAAAGTCACTGCCTGAATGCTGCTCTAAGACCTGTGGGATATATAACCCCGCGTTACCTCTTTTGTTTCTCCTCCAGCGGTGCGACGGCGCCTGACAGTTGCTGTACTCCATACAGTTCAATACGATCAGGGCAAAGGAGAAGAGTCGAAACTGCATCTGGACGGCGGTCTGTTGTTCGGAGTCCAGTAAAAACGGTGCCAGTTGGGCTTGGGATGAATTCTCTGACTTTGTAATGTCCTCCTCCAGTTTCTTTAGTCGATCCTCAAATGTGTCAAACATCAGACGAGATGCGACATGGTATCACGTCGCCGACTGGGATCATTTTATGGAGCGCGCTGATCCTCCAGTCACTAAAAGTGTCCGTTTTGGTGCGCTGCGGGGAGAATGACAAAGGAGGTTACTGTGATAAGAGTAACGAAATCAACACCTTCCTATACAAATGATGGCGTGGGGTTGATAGAAGAGGATTGAAAGAAAAAAAAATTTAATAGCTCTTCTATGTGTTAGTGTTGGAACAATCGCAGATACAAAGGCTACTGCTCAAACGCCCCCCTTTTCCAAAAATAAAAAAACTAAAATTGAGCGCAACCGTGCGTAATAGTCGCCAGTACGCTCCGTGAGGTTACGTGATGTTGTAACTATACCTTTCATAAAATTAAGTGTAATTCCGCTCCGGTCCACTTTTTTTAGGTTCCCTCTGTGTGCAAGCGCGGCGCGGCAACATGCAGCATCCCTCTCTGTGTGAGAAACTTGTGTCTCCAGAAGAGAACAGAGGTCCGAGGAGGAGGAAAAAAGGTGGCAGCGGTGAAGGGGAGGGGGGATTTCCTTTCCTCCTCTCAGTTAAAAAAAAAAAGGAGAGAAGCTTGGATTCCGTTTACCTGCGTTTCCTCACTCAAGCTTGTCCTGTCCTGTAAGGCAGCAGAAACAAACTCACATGTGTTGCTCGCTATGAAGCGGAAAATGAGAGCCGGTGAGTGAGTGAGTGAGTCTGCGTTTTGCGCGCTGCTGAGGTTGAGCTGCGACTGACTCCCAACTGGTCCTGATGCTTGCTGCCGTTTTGCTCATATAGCGCCGTGTCACTGTCACGTGTGGACGTTTCTAGTTTTGCGCTTCTTCGTATTTAAGATGACATTTCGCGTAGTCCCACCACCACCATCCCTCCACCCCGGCGCGCACTCACCCACACTGGCCGGTACGAGATCGCCTCTGGGTCCTAGTGAGCATAAAAAGGTGGAACATTATTCAGAAAGTTTATGTAATGTATCTCTTTTATTGAAGACATACGGAATGTGCAGCTTGTCATGTGGGGAACTGTGAGTTTTCTTTAAATTCGCGAGTTGGAATCCAAAATCTTTGGAAATTCTTAGCGTAGTGGCACCATTTCTTCCCTTATGCATGTCAAAAAGTTAGTTTCAACTGAAAGTTAAGCGACCTCTCTTAACCAGGGATTTTTTTTAATGAATTGCAAATTGCTACAACCTAGCGGTTTCTTCCACTAACTATAACCCTACTGAATAATTAGAGGTTCCTCCCTCCTCCAAAAAAAGCAATTATCTGTTAATGTGCGTAATGGCATGGGGTTCGTAAGTCAACCATCTTGTCACGCCTCTTTTATTGCCCCCTCCAAACTCCCTCCCCCTCTCCGAAATTAATGATAATCGCTGGAGAGGCTGTAATTGTGGAACATGAATAAATCATTCGATAATTTCTGGGCTTTTCCACTCGCTGTGACCTATGTGACCTCATCCAGGGAGACATCCGAGCTGGTCAGCGTCTCCTTCAGTCACAACCATCTTACCTTGCGAGGAGAGACACGGAGAGCTGGCACTGCTCCACTCCTCTGTGACATTCAAACTCTGGCTGCTCGTCAACTCTGCAGATGATTACGAATCAGGGATGAAACGTGACGGCAGAGGTTTGAAAGTTGGTGACGAGAGGAGGAAGGAGTCGGAGAGAAGCGGTGCGTAAATGTGCGTAAAAGTGGCGGACGTCTGTTTAGGGGCGTTTTCTGGTAATATTTTATCACCTTCTCATGGAGTGAGTTGTAAATGCTCTACCCCCTTTAGCCACTAGGTGTGGCACTTAATCTTTTATTTATTTCAGGAAATGATTTTCATGTGAGAGTTGTCCACGTCAGTGATTTTAAGTGTGAGGTGAAGATAGATAGATAGATAGATGTTTTTATTTTATTATTTTGTACGTTGTAGATTAATACTGAAGATAAACACTTTTTTGTTTACAACATAATTCCATGTGTATTCTTTTATAGTTTTGATGTCTTCAGTATTAATTTACAATGTAAAAATTAATTAAAAACCATTGAATGAAAAGATGTGTCCAAACTTTTGACTGGTGGCGTAGATAGATAGTTAAATGGACTTTTCTGAGTAAAAGTGTGTTGTTTTTTTAATCCTTTAACTGTATTTGCCCTCACTGAGACCACAAATACCTCCAATCTCAGCATTACAATATTTGATTTACATGCTGCTTTTCACAAAAACCTTGTGACAAAGTGTCAGGCAGTAAAATACACACACTCAAACACACTAAAGTACAAGATTCCATTTCGTCACCGGAACTGAAAAAATATGAGGGGAAAACCTGTGTTTAAAAAAAAAAAACTATAAAGTGACCTTTGTCCTGACTTTGTTTATTTATTTATCCAGCGAGCAGTGAGAGACATTGTGGTCAGGAGGGTTGTTAGCCACAGGCAGTGCTGCTGGTTTGGATTCCTCTCTAAAACAACATCTGAAAGTGCACGGTTAAGGTGAATGTGATAATTTTGGCCTCAGGCACTTTTATTTTCATGATGTGTCATGGAGAAGGGGGCCGGTAAACCAATCACTTTATTCTCTCCATCCCTCCCTCCCGCTCGTTGCAGTGCACAAAAGTGGAGGTGACGTCAGCATTTGGATGGTCTGGCTCAGAGCCCTCAGTGCCATAACAGCAATGAGGGGAGCTGCTGAACACCCTGCTCATCAGAGATCCGGGCTGCATGGTCTTCATCGTGGCTTTTGTCACAGTTTACTTGGTTAGAAAAGGAAAAAACAAAACTACACACAAAAAAAGCCACTCCACAGTGGTCATCTGAAAAAGTCAGAATCTCTGAAATGTCAACGCTGAGAATGAGGCAAGCTGAGAAAGTTCAAGTCTCATTTAGCAACTTTCCGTGCTTGTGGCTCGAAATGGAAAGAGGGAGACTTCAATATCCAGAAATAATCCAACATGACATTCACAAACAAAGCTGAAACATTACAGTCCACACGTGTACAAACACCGTTTTATAGGCACCATAAATATAGCTGACAAACTTATCTTCCCTCGGGGTCCATTTAAAAACTGGTCTCCAGCTTTAATTAAAAAATGAAACAATGTGAATTTGAACATCTACAATTCATCCGCTGACGAAGATCCCTTATGATCAAACGCTCCAGGAGAGCTATTAAAATGGACCTTTAGGTGAGACTGTTTTCTTTCACTGCTGAATCCAAGATCAAGATTGAACTCTGAACCTCACCGATAAATCTACTCATCAAAACATATCCCAAATCTGGCTTTTGAATATGGAGCACGATCGTTTTCCGCTTCTTTACAGAGAACAGACGCCGAAGCCTAAAAAGGTGTCAAAACATCCATAAAAACGAAGCAGCCTGTCGGGGCTCAAGATCAGCAGAAGATGTGAAATACAGAAAAGGTACATGCATCTTTAAAGTCTCTCAGAACCCATTTCCACCGCCAGCTGCTGATATAAACCACAGGTCCTTCATGAAGACTCAACGTTCTGCCTGAGGTTGAACTGTTTGGGGTGTTTCACTTGAGATTTATTTGTTTTCACCTGTGCTGGACAGAGTGTGATGTCATGTATTTTGGTGCACCAATCAGAATTTAGGTGTTTGAACGGAAATTTGCAAGAGTGCTTATCAATCCAGAAACTGTTGATTGCTGTTTTTAATCTTAACATTAAAGTTTTAATAAATCTAAGGATTGCTTTATTCCTGAATATCCAAAGCAGACAAACTTACTGCCATTCAAACGTATTGTTACAACCTACAGTTTACAGCCAGAAATGATGATTTAAAATTAAAAACTAAATAAATGGGGAAAAAATGATGTTAAATGACATACTTAATAACCAAATAAATCAAATTACCTGCATGTAAATCAGGACTGACAGACAGGGAGCAGTGCAGAGGAGTAGCAGTCCTCCTTTACACATTTAAAGCTACAGTTTTGTACATTTTCTCTGGTCACTATGCCACAATACCTTCTAGTTGCTTGGTCTATTTAAAAAGTATATTGAATAAATAAATTGGGATATACTGTATACTTACTGAAAACCCACTGGAAAAGCAGGTTTTCATATTTCACCTCTATTGTACACAGTGCACTTATGTTTATCAACCGAGCTGGTCTGTGACGCATTATGGAAAAAATAAAGAGAAGGAAAACACCTCGTGGGTGAAGCACACGTACGCGTGATGCAACACTCTTTGCACTTTCCAGTCCTTTGATTAAACCAAATAAAGCAGGTGTATTTTACATAAAATCCTTGTTTAAGCAGCTACATCGCATGTAAGGAGAAAAGTAGAGGCATATGAAGGAATGAAAGCCTGTTTGTGAGCAACTGCAATAAAGGAGGAGGGAGGGAGCGTCAAAGGACTGAGTTATGAGAAGGTCGAAAGCAGAGAAAAGCGGGGGTGGGGTGGGACATTAAAAAGATTGTGTCCGTCTGGCTAATGGTTCTTTATGGCTCCCTCGTGTCCTCAGATGGGCAGGATGACTGGCAGAGAGTGTGACCACTGGTAACTGTACATCACCTCTGTTTGCCCCCTTCAGCTGACGTCCCACTCACCAAGACTGCCTGCCACGGTGAAGCGAACCACTAAAACGCCATAAAACCAACAGACTAAACAGCCATTCATCATTACTGCACACACATGAGCCGCATCACACGCAGCAGTCTTAACCGTCCCACTCAGTGACTCAATGCGCACATTAAAACTTCATCAACTATTACCGATACAAAAAAGTCTGACCACTCAAACCTCAACCGCCGTTTGTAATGTCCAGAAATAAGGCAATCATGGGTGAAAATGGCTTTGTTGGTCACTTTTATTGAATTGGTGATGACTTGAACCAAGTGCAAAGCAGCACTTTGCTCCTTGAGAGACAAGTGTGGGAAAAAAAAAAAGCAACACACTGAGAAAGATGGATCCGTCTTCATGGTGTCGCTAAAATCCACCTTCCTGACCTGCCCAGTTTGGAGTCTGCAAGAAAAGCATCAAGAAAACATCAGATCAGACCGTTGGTAGATCACTGGGAGTGACCAAAACAAAATTTTCTTGTTGATTGTGGGAAATGTGAAAAAGTAGCCTGCATGTGCAAGCAGTTAAATGCTGACGTTTTCCTTGTCGGGAGTGTAATGTGTGTGTTCTGCTGGTGAGCGCTGGGTGGCTGTGGGAGCTGACAGGGACCCTAAGCAGCCTGCCCAGATGGTAGGCAGTAAATGTTCTCTATATGTAAGTGATTTGTAGCCTTGAGGACAGCAGGATGTAATGGTGCTCTGTGAGTTGTTTGCAGCCTCTTTTGTCTAATTACAAAAATTCCTTAATGAGGAGGGCCTTTGCTTTTCTGTTTTTGTTTTTTTACAGGACAAGGTTATGGCAGCACTCCTGCTGCAGATATTCAAACAATAGGGAGGAGGGTAATTGAGCGCATCAAAAGATACTCAAGAGCTGCACAGTTCAAAAGTGAACATTTAACAAGTAGTAACTCAGTGGCCTTGGAATTGTCAAGAAATCCAACCCATCAGTCAACTTTGACAGACATCAAGTCTCGAAGGAGTGAAGAGCTGTATGAATCAACAGCTCCAGTTCTGAGTGCGTGCATTACTGTAACATTCTGTGTAGCTGTAGTATTTGAACAGCCTACATACCACGACAATGCACAGGGTCAACATCAAAAACAGACTTAAATGGGATGACTGGACCCTGAGCCAGACATCTGCAGCAGGTTCTAAGTGCAGGGAACTCCAGGCTTTGAGTAATGTTCACCAAAAGCCAGTGTGAGGGTCCACCTTATTTACGTTGCTGAGCTGAGTCACTGAGCTCAGGCCTCGTTTTATGGTTGTTTGGAA